>NC_056735.1:1946739980-1947004980 GCF_019279795.1 Protopterus annectens | reverse complement strand
TTGACATTGTACTGTATTGTGTCATTACCTACTGACAGATATAATCAGATCATCACAGTTATTTACCAGAGAAATACAAGATGGATGATACACAGACCTATATTATGAGGTAAAGGCTGGACATTGTTGCACAATCTGGCCATTTGTGAGGTGTGGTTACAGCTGATTGACTGATGAGGATGTGTAAAAGGTCCAGCACCTTGGTGATATTCTGGCTGGGGATCTCCAGGTTGTGCAATATTATTCTTACCTGAAAGGTTATATCCTGGTGTGGCCATACCTGTCAACTGTACAGATTCTCACAGATTATCCAGATTCATGCCTCATATATCCGATTGTTTTCCCTTAACATTGTGGTTTTCTAGCACATTTGTTGCAAATCACTCAGGGTTGCAGTCTGGGAATCATGACAGAACATTAGAGTTTTAGACTTCACACCCTTCATGACATCCATGCTACTACACCCCGCCATCAACATTCTGACATTATGAGCGCAATATTTCAAATGTGTCTCTATAGTTAGGCCTTTATTCCACCATTATGTATGGCTTTATCCAGATGTCTTCCTCTATGAGGTTGAGAGGTATGCTACTAGCATTTAGTGGCATGGCCTTATATTTGCATTTTGTTGACTGTGTTGTATTGGTTGTATGGACCCCATGACATTCCCTACAAAGGCAGTATGGGTGAAGCATGGGCCTTTGCCAGAGGCCTGTAGGCCATGTGAGACTGATGCAGGCCATCTGTAGCAAGGCAATGCGTTCTGTCACTCATATGTTCCCAGGCTGCTAGGCAGTGGACCCCTCCTTTGACAATGGTAAGTTACAGAATGCACTGCTGTGCTACTAGGCACCATACCTCTCTACGTTTGTGAGCCAGACATCTGGACAAAGCCATAAGTAATTGGGTGACATAGGCCTAAATATATGGAGCATTGTAACTACTGGCCTTACAAACCTGGAAGGGTGATACAATAACAGATTTTGCATTAGCATGCCTTTTCTATAGGGTATGAAGTCTGAGACACTACAATCCATCATTATTTTCTGACTTTAGACTTTCTTGGTTTGCCAGTGATTTGCCAGACAACCACTATTTCAGAATAAAGACACCACAAATGTGATGCAAACCTCTGTACATTCTGCAAAAGGTCTGTAGAGTTGGGAGGTATGATAGGCAGTGTGTAGGTTACTCCAACCTGTGCACTGTTCTTATGTATGGCCTCCTGTACATGACCTGTCCAACTTCCTGGCAGTAATGGATAATGACATCTGGATAGTTTGTACAACTCCTATTGGAGGTGTAGCTGACATGCAAAATAGCTGGCACTGCATTTTGTGGAACATGGCCCTGTCTACCACAGTACTGTACCTAGGCCACTAGGACACAACAGCCATAAGAGGTTGCTGGCCACATCCTGACAGTATTCTCTGCACATATGCATAGCTTATTGACCCCCCCCTGCATATTGTGGACATGCAACAAGTTATCATGTTGAATGGGACAGCCCTAGCACTGTGTGCTCTGCTGCTATTACCCTACAAACTTACATGTTACTGCATTTCTATGGGAATATGGGTGTGGGGAGGGGCACACCTGTCACCAGTGCACATCTGCACAGACTTTGCTGATATTGTCTTTGCATTTTGGTTCCATTTAGCATAGTATTGTGCCCTGCCTTGGAGAATACAGGCATTTCACTAGAGACCATTGGTTAGACTATAATGCCATACAATTGAGTTTCAGACTTCTTACCCTTCAGAGCCTTACTGCAAATGCAAGGCCTCCTGTGATATCACTGTGTAAGTCTGTAGGGGGTATTCCATCATTGTCACCATATGTGGGCCTTTGACAGACATTCCTTCATGTTTTTCTATGGCTGACTCCATGCATGTGACCTATGACCCCCCCCCCCTTAGTTGGTCCCCACATATACTGCAGTGGGATTTGTCACCTTAAATGATACTGCATAGTGTGGGGGAGCTAGTATTGTGCAGACATGTCCTGGTGTCCCACATAGCTGTCAGTTGTCTGTTGCTACCCCAGTAGGCCACCCCATTCCCTTGCATGCATGCAGCATTACCATAGATATGCTACCAAAACATACTAATGCATTCATTTATTGTTAAGAAGACTGACATACCTTGTGCCTGCATCAGTTGTCAGGATGGTGCTTGAGGGCTGCCTATGTTGGATGCACACATTACACTGCCTATACACGGTAAGTTACAGGTAATGTGATGTGTGTGTCATACATTTTACTGTGTGTGTGAGTCAGACAGAGGTATCAGTCCCTGGGTCCCTACAGTGTCAGTGTGTATGCTATGCCTTGCCTCTTTTCCAAGGCCTGGGCATATTGGGCATGCCTCTGTCTGCCTACAGGAGCAGGCTAAGGGGCTTCCTCCTCTGAGTCCCTCTGTGCCTGTGGGGACTTTGGCAATGGTGGGTGGGGTTGTGTGGCCCTTCCCGGTGCTCTTCATCCTGCAGCTGCTTCCACAGGATATTGTACATACTGTGTACATGTGTGCACATGTGGCTGGAGAGTACTGCAAGGCTCCACCAGATATGTCAAGGCAGCAGAACCATGGCTTGAACATCCCAAACACATGCTCTGTAATGATTCTGGTTTATGTGTGTGCTTCATTATGGTGTTCTTGAGTGGGTGTGTGTGTGTGTGTATTTCTGATGGGTGTCATCATCCATGGCTCCAGTGCATAGCCAGCATCCCCTATCAGATGGCCATATGGGATGTCCTCACTGTCAAATGCCTGGTAAAGCTGTGATGAATACCAGATGTGGGAGTCATGATAGCTTCCAGAGTTGCCAGCACACACATTCATGATAATGCCCTGGAAAATGCATACAACCTGGCAGTTGATGGAGGGAAGCCCTTGCAGTTTATATAGACCCTACCCTGTTCACTGGGTGGTGCTTTGATGTGGATGTGCATGCAGTCTATCGCACCCAGTACCTCCAGATATTTTGCTACATGGTGGAAGAGATGCATATTGCTGGCCCTCTCCTCACGGGTGTTGGGGAAGTAAATGTGCTCAATGGCATGTGGTAGCATGGCATCCAGGAATTGGTGGAGTACCCTGGATACAGATGCCTGTGAAACCCCCCTATGATCTCCCCAGTAGGTCTTTGGAAAGTACCTATAGCTAGCTTAAAGCTACACATACCTTGGTATCCACTGGGATGAGTTCCCGTCTGTTGGCTCTGGGTCTGAGTTGAGGCCGGCACAGCTCGATGATTTGCTGAAGTATGTTTCTGTCCACCCTGTAGCACTCCACTATCTCCAGATCATGTAGTTCCTGGTAAGTTACCCTGGGTCTGAACACTCTTCTCCTCCCCCTCAGTCTGTGCCGGTTGTCAGCATTATCCTCATCACTGCTCTCAGCCTCTAGCACATACTGATGTATCAAAATAATTGCAGCCCCTAACATTTTTTTGGTTAAAATTCCCCCGCATGTGTACACCAATGGTGCAGAGTTTGTGGGAAAAAAACAGACTGGAAGGTGTTTTCATAGTTTATACGTTGTGTTGCAGATGCTGCCTGTATCATTGGCTGACTATGATGCATTCCATCTGCAAGCTATGTTATTTGTACTTAATTGCTTGTATTCTGCTATTTCCCTTTTTTTTTCCTTTTTTTCCCTTCCCATTTCCACCCCTTTTAATCCCAAAGGCACACCGCACAAACCCGGTACCCAAATGTAAACAGTCCTGCTATTTCTGTTTTTTTGTAAACCCGATGCATGCCATGCAAATCCATTTAGCTAAGGTAAACAATGAAAAATGGCCCTCCCCTGGACATGAACACACTTTTCATTTCATGGAATAAGTCAATACAGCCTCAGACAAACCCTCCTTGCTTAGCTGTGCTTAGCTAAGCTCAAATGTGAGCTGTGGAGCTCCAATGTGCTTACACCAAGCATGGCACACCCCCTTTTAATGTCAGCTGCTTCTCCTGCTTACACCATTGCCTTATAGCACCTACACGGTTAGGTGCAGTTTGGCACTTGTCTTCTTTTTGTGATTCAGTAAATTTCCCTCATTAGCATACCCTACGGCCTTAGCCTTAGTTACAGCACTACATCAGAACCTTTCCCCTTAGCAACCACTTTTCACTGTTGTTTTGATTCTGCATGCCATAGACTATAATGGCAAAATGCAGATTTTACTTAAAATTGCTTTTTCACATTTTTTTCTTTATTTTCGGCAGGATCTCATTTGCGTGCCATTACCCTATGCTTAAACAACTGAGATCAGCCAAAAAAAAAAAAACTTTGATTTTTATAATTTTGCAACACTTTTCCATACCAAAGGTTTATAATACACGCTTTAGTTTGAGCTGTCATGCCTCCGTTTTGATGTTTTCAGAAATTTATTCGGCTAGTAGCTGAATACATTTCTGCATGCTACACTATTCTGCCACAGATGCTTACCTCCTTACTGGATCACTAATTGACCTCATTTGCATGGTTTCCAGCAGCAAATTAGGTCATTAGCATAATCCAGTTGTGTCCATGACAGAATAGTGTTAGCAGGCTCGTGGACATCCCCAGGCTTGTTTACTGGATCGCTCGGCAGCCATATTCCATGCAGGAATGGCTACACTATTCCTGCATGGAAAAAAAAAAACACTATTGAATCCCGGGGACAGTGATGGTTATAGAGTGTAGCGTTAAAACACATGGAGAGTATCAGGTACAAGTGTACATAGTCTATAATATATTATTTTTTGTATTTTAGATTTTCAAGAAAAAGTTGTCCTGCTGCATGATAGTATACAATGGGATATTTTTCATAGGTTAGTTACTGGGAATGCTGTCCATTAATGTGGCTAGCCCAAATTCCCAAATGCTGCAAACAACTGTCTGGTTAATTGACTTGCTTAGGTTTAAATACTGGGCATATGAAGGATAAAGTAATCATACCCTTGACCACAGGAAATAGCTCATTAAGAGCTCATAGCCTTAATCCTCTACACCATCTTCCAGAGAGTAACTATGGCAGATTGACACTGTATAGGAGTCTCCTTGTTAATTTATAGATCTGGCTATTTATAAGATGTTCAGGGCTTTTGATCTTAGATTTGTAGGTTAGATATTTTTTCACACAAACTGGATATAGGTGGGTGTTTGTAAACTATTTGGTGTCCACTGTCCAGTTTTTAGATGAGTGAATGCAATTTGTGCTGTTGTTCTAACAATTTTATTTTCTGAAGAGATTTACAGTTGTGGGTTTTATTTTTTAAAATTTGAAGTGAAATTTGCAATCTTCTTTATTAGTTCAATTATATTTGCATTGATTTTTTTTCTCAGAATACTTGTAAGAAGACAGAAAGCTAAGTAGTAAGGGAGACTGTGTTGTATTAACCAGTGCTGATTCAGTTAAGTTTTGTTAAGACATATAAACAAAATTTACCCGTGTATGGGTTTTTGAGGTGACCTGTTCAATATCATTACTAAAAATATGTTTATTGTAAATAATTACACTGAACAGTTTAGCTTAGCATTGGTAACTTTTTCAGTATCTTGTTTTTTTTTAAGTTATAAAGTTCGGTTGCATAGGCATTGACTAAAAGGTCAGGTCTTCAATCAACTTTAATATGTTTTGTATGTTTTGTCTAGCTATATGTAGCAATTGTTTTGCATAATTTGCTGAAATTATTATTGTACAGTCATTAGTGAATTGAATTAATGTGGTAGTGTGCATTATAGTACAGATATCAATGATGAAGACAATGAAGCAGAAGACCCAGTATTGATCTTTGTTGGACCCCACTGCTTTGGGCAAGAATTCTGAGACAGTGTATGACTATGTAACTGCTTGGCATTGTTGCAAAGTTTTTAGGGATGACATCCATTTTATCTAATCTCTGGAGACATAAGGAGTGAGTTACACAATCAAAGACATTTGAAAGGTCCAGGACTAAGGCAGTAGTGTATAGGTTACTGTTCTTGGACTGAGTAATATTTTTTTATGAAAGATAAGTATTCAGTTTCACTGGTCTAAATCCATGTTGGGTGGTTGATGGTAGGCTGTTTTTACAAAAGTACTCTAGTAATTGAGTGTGGATGCATTTCTTAAATATTTTTGATAGATGTGATTAGATGACCATAGGCCTAATATTACAGAGGTTGTTTTGACATGCACTTTTATAAATTGGTGTAATGTAAGATTTCTTTGCAAAATTATTTACGATGTAAAATTCTGAACTTAATATCATGGTGAGTATTGCCAGTTGCTATACAATAGTGTCATATACAGTTTTTAGGTAGCCTGTAGGAAAGAGACCTAGGGTTAGTGAAGTAAATTTTAATGTGCAAGATGTTAATAGGTTATACTTAAAATGAACCATGGGGAGTTCACAGGGTAGCTGTTGCTATATGTCATGTGCTGTTGGGCAGTGGTGAATTTATAGTACCTTGTGCCCTTGGCAGTGTTCAAGCCATGTCCCCCCATCATTTTTTGGGGAAGGTCCATGCATAAATGCACACATTCATTTGGAAGTATCTTCCTGATTTAAGACCATTCACGCTGCTGTCATAATTATCCACCAATGCCCATCCCAATCAATTACAGACAATATACTTAACTGTTTACACTGTGAGATATCTGAGTGGGATAAAAAGTAGCCAACCTACTTTACAGAAATGCATACTAGTCCTGCAAAGCTAGACTAATGACTTTTTATCGTGTTTACGACAGCAGGTGCTATAGACAGCCCACACAACTCAATAATATTAGCCCTATTGTTGACTGTGTACACTTCAGATGTTTGACTATAGCATAAATAATAATACACAATATATTTCAGATTTGTTTCACAGAACACATAGTAACCCAGACATGTTATTTCACATAAGTACACAGAAGTCATGCAAAGCTAGACTGTTTAACCTGATTAAAGAACAAGAAGGGAAATTCATTTCATCCACAGACACCACTCACATCCACCCAATAGCTATATCTGCTTTGTCAGGTACACTTCATATGATTGTGGTAAAAAAATACCCTGCAATCTCTAAGAGCAAGAATCAAGAGAAAGGCAAAAATAATGAGGACAAAGGCCCAGAATCAGGAATAGATTTTAAATATTACCATTATGTAGTTTAATTTTTGAGAATAAACAGTTTTGCATTAGTATGCAGTTTCTAAAAAACATGGCATCTAAAACTGAAATATTTGTTGTTATGTAATGACTGTAATCCTTATCAATTTGATCAAACTGAAGAAAAGTTAGAAATACTCTGCAAAATAAGTGACAGTTTCAAGTTGTTTTTTTTATAGTCAGCACCCAAGGCTTATTTTCTACAAACATACACTAGTCCTGTAAATCTAGAATGAAATCTGAGTGAACAGCATGAGAAAGTTGTTTTCATCCACAGAGAGGCCCCTCATCAATTTAATGACTACAGTTTTCAATGATTTGGCAGAAAACCACAGATTTTATTAGGCACATATCAAAAAAATATGATAGAAATCAGGGAGATTCTACAAAATCATTAACAGTTTCAACCTGGTTTCACACAAACAGCATCCAGGAAGTGACTATTGCAGCTTTGTTACTAGTAATATAGTCCTGTAATACTAGACTGTAAGCTGGGCAAACGGTAATATAAGGTAAGTTGCAGACCTAAAATATTAGGCAAAGGCAATGATATTCTGTGAAAATAGAGACAATTTCAAATTTTGTTTTAACAGAATGAATTTGCTGAAGAGTTAGCATTCCAATGTATTTCACACAGATGCACATTAGCCCAAATGTCAGACTTTGAACAGAGCAAATGAAGAGAGCAGATTAATTTTATCCACAGTACAACAAGCCATTTCCATCTGCTCAGTAACCAGCATATTAAAAAAGAAGAAATGTTCAAATTTAATTCACACATTTGTAAACAAGACCTTGTTGACAAATTTTAGCTGAGCAAATGAAGAGGATAAGCTACTTTCATCCACAGCACAATTAATCCACTCAGTCTTGGTACCTGCCAAGATGTCAAAAAAATAGAGAGAGAATATTTTAAGTTGTTTCACACAAAGGAATGCTAGCCCCTGGTGCAATAATTTGCATATTTGCATGTAGAACACTAACCCACCAGCACCAAAATTTGAAATATGTGAATGAGGAAGGTAAGTTCTTTCATCCACAGCACATCTCTCTCTCTCTCGCTCTTTATCTCTTTTGCATTTATGCACCATGCTTTGCACTGGGCAATAAGTACCTACAGGTTTTACGGGCTCAGGTTGTTAGCCCAAGACCCAACCCTACTTGGAGGGTGCACAACACACATCTGTACACACATACTCACAACTAGAGCCAATTTAGAGTGTCCAGTCCACCTACTACATGTCTTTGGAATGTGGAAGGAAGCCGGAGCACTCAGTGGAATCCCACGAAAATGCAAGGAGGACATGCAGACTCTAAAGAGAAAGCACCCCAGCCAAGAATCAAGCCAGAGATCATCTTGCTGTGAGGCGACAATGCTGACCACAACACCTCTGCACCACCAGCAGCACATCTAGCCATCCATATAAAAGAGGATATTCCATTTTTTTACACAAGTGCATGTTAGTCCAGTCCCAATGCTAGGCATTATACTAAGCAAATAAAGAGGAAAACATATCATGGTTAGCCACCCCCCATATAAAGGAGAATATTCCAAATTATTTCACAAAAATATGCACTAGTAGTTAATGTCAAGTTTTAAACTGAGCAAATTAAGTGTGTGCATTACTTTAATCCACAGCATGTAAATATGTCTAGGTTAAAGTATGTGTTTTGGTGTACCCATTAGAGGTCTACTGAGTGTGTACCTTTAACTCCCAGTGGGTGTGGCTTCAGCCTTTAAAAAATCAAGTTATCACCTTATAGTTTTAACAAATACTAACTGACAGAGGTCCTATAGCAGTACAATTGTGTTTGCCATCATATATGCTTCAAGATAAAATATTCTGATACCTTGTATGTAGCATGGTTTTGGAATTATTAATGCAAATATGAACAGGCAATATTTGACGCCTAGAGGCGCAGTAGGATGTAACTGTAGAAAAGCCTGGAGACGTCACTCGGCTGTAATGAGTTAAAAGTGTTTGTTTTGTGATCTTTTGTTTTCCCAATAAATTGAAAGCAGCATTATGACCCCAAACAATGTCTGGTAAAGTGCCGGAGCACAGAACTGTGGACATATTGGAGGTTAGTATCCAGTCTGTTATACTATCTTTTCCATAATTTTTGTCTAGATGTGACATTTTTAAACTTAGCAAGCTCTTTTCCTTTTAAAATAGTCTGAAGGATATTTTCACTCGATTAGTTGCTACAGTTTACCTGATTATTTATCATAGTTCCATATTTAATTCTAAACTCCAGAAGTCTGAGCTCTTTTGTTAAATACCATTCAGTCAACAAATTGACTTCCAAGTCAAAAGCAGATGTGGCACAGGAGAAAACCAACATGGCAGCTCTGGGACACTGTAAGATGGTATTATCTTAGGATTTAGGGGAAATCTTAAAACAGAGGGCTACAATTATTTGTTAATACCAGGGCTGGATGTAAACACAGGAGTTATCAGCATAGTTTGGAAAGGAGCTGGATAAATTGTTGCTTTGCCATTTTGGCAGGTCAAATTCTTTTATTTCCACTAAATATCACCAATATGGATATAGAACTTTTTTCTTCCATATTTCATCATTTAAAAGCTTTTTCTATAGGCATACAATTTGCTTATGCTTGGTGTTGATTTTATTTATTCAAGGCAATTTTGTGAAGTTTAAGTGACTAGTGCTCTAATGAGCAATCATAAAACCATGACTACTGTTTTACGTATACAAAAATCAAGATCACAAAACCATGAATACTGTGTTATGTATACAAAGATGAAGATCACAAAACTATGAATGCTGTGCTACATATATCACAAATCCATGAATACTGAATTGTGTATACAAAGACCAAGATTACAAAACCATGAATACTGTGTTACATATACAAAGATCAGGATCCCAAAACCATGAATACTGTGTTACATATAAAATGATCAAGATCACAGAAACATGAATACTGCGTTACATATAAAAAGATCAAGATCATAAAACCATGAATACTGTATTGTGTATACAAAAATCAAGGTCACAAAACCATGAATACTGTGTTACATATACAAAGATCAAGATCACAGAAACATGAATATTGTGTTACATATAAAAAGATCGAGATAGTAAAACCATGAATACTGTATTGTGCATACAAAGATCAAGATCACAAAACTATGAATACTGTGTTATGTATACAAAGATCAAGATCACAAAACCATGAATACTGTATTGTGTATACAAAGTTCAAGATCACAAAACCACAGATACTGTGTCATGTATACAAAGATCAAGATCACAAAACCATAAATACTGTGTTATGTATGCAAATATCAAGATAACAAAACCATGAATATTGTATGTATACAAAGATCAAGATCACAAAACTATGAATACTGTGTTATGTATACAAAGATCAAGATCACAAAACCATGAATACTGTGTTATGTATACAAAGATCAAGATTACAAAACCATGAATACTGTATTGTGTATACAAAGTTCAAGATTACAAAACCATGAATACGTTGTTGTGTATACAAAGATCAAGATCACAAAGCCATGAATACTGTGTTATGTATACAACGATCAAGATCACAAAACCATGAATACTGTATTGTGTATACAAAGATCAAGATAAAAGAAACATGAATACTGCGTTACTTATCAAGATCACAAAAACATGAATACTGTGTTATGTATACAAAGAGTAAGATCACAAACCATGAATACTGTGTTATGTATACAAAGATCAAGATTATAGAACCATGAATACTTTATTGTGTATACAAAGATCAAGATGACAAAACCATGAATACTGTGTTACATATACAACGATCAAGATCGCAAAACCATGAATACTGTATTGTGTATACAAAGTTCAAGATCACAAAACCACAAATACTGTGTTATGTATACAAAGATCAAGATCACAAAACCATGAATACTGTGTTATGTATACAAAGATTGGGATCACAAAACCATGAATATTGTATTGTGTATACAAAGTTCAAGATCACAAAACCACGAATACTGTGTTATGTATACAAAGATCAAGATGACAAAACCATGAATACTGTGTTACATATACAACGATCAAGATCACAAAACCATGAATACTGTATTGTGTATACAAAGTTCAAGATCACAAAACCACAAATACTGTGTTATGTATACAAAGATCAAGATCACAAAACCATGAATACTGTGTTATGTATACAAAGATTGGGATCACAAAACCATGAATATTGTATTGTGTATACAAAGTTCAAGATCACAAAACCATGAATACTGTGTTATGTATACAAAGATTGGGATCACAAAACCATGAATATTGTATTGTGTATGCAAAGTTCAAGATCACAAAACCACGAATACTGTGTTATGTATACAAAGATCAAGATCACAAAACCATGAATACTGTGTTACATATACAAAGAATCAAGATCATAAAACCATGAATAGTGTATTGTGTATACAAAGATCAAGATCACAAAACCATGAATACTGTATTGTGTATACGAAGATCAAGATCACAAAACTATGAATGCTGTGTTACCTATACAAAGATTAAGATCATACAATCAGTTTTAGCATATATTTGTAGTAAGGGTGTGGGAAAGACAGTTCAGACAGTTTTATCCCTCATGTCAAGGGTGATAAAACACTTGTATTATTTTATATATGAGAGATAATAATTTTGTAATTCTACATTTTAGCATGATGTCATGCAACTGACTTTTACACGCAACACCTTTCTTTGCCCTTTTTCAGATTATGAGACTGTAAGCATGTCACTGGATCTTGTACAAATTCAGGCATCCCGGTAACATTTGAGGTTAGTAGCATATATTCTCACTACATCTGAGACATATTATTGTACTTATGCTGGTGTGGAAAATCATATTTTACACCAACAATTCAACAGCATGGCCACATTATAAAGTTGGAACTGTTAAAAACTATAACTTAGGGATATTTGCTCCACTGCCAAAGTATTATTTCTGTCTTGGATATAGGATGAGATGACATATCTTTTGTTAAACACACACACACAAACCCACACATATCTTTCAGATGAGATGTTTAACCGAGGTCCCTCATATGAAACTTATTAAAAATATCAGGGATTTCTTCATGCCCTGGCCAAAGATGCTGTATTCTTTATGAATATCATTTTGGGTCTACACTAAATCTGGGCCATAGACAATAAAAATGGCTTTGTCAACAAATTCTGAACAAACAAGTAACTTTAACATGCATTATAACACAATACAGAAATTAATGATAATTTCCAGCAGATTCTTCATGGGAGCAGATGTCCTTCATAATTCATCACTGCTGGACCTGTTATTGATTCCTATAATAAATGATTTACATTGAAATATTGGTCCTGTAACCATAAGCATTAAATTATAAAACGTTATTCTTTTAAAAATCCTTTTTAAAGTACAAAGTCTAGTTTATGTTTCTAAAATCACAAATCAGAAATGTCTAAATATCTGAGTTACAGTGGATATGTGTGCATGTGTCACTGAGCATGCATGAGGGTGTATGGTTGGGTGTGTCAGTGACTCTACTGAGCGTTGGGAACGGGGTATTATTTTATTGGATGTATGTTTGTATGCAGGAATGTCTATGAATGTATGTATGTATGTACATGTACACAAATGTCTGAAAGACTTTCTGTGATTATGATTGGGGTGCTTGTGGCAATGCATGTGACACCAGAGGCTGCTACCACAGCAAAAGTCTATTAGCATGAGCAATGGAAAAATGCAATTTAAAGACATGCAAATAAGGTGATAATGAGGTTTTCCTCATTGTAGTTTAACTGTCTCTGAATCTCATTTTCCACTTTCATGTAAATCGACCTGCCTTCAGTGGGTAATTTACCTGAGTGCAGCTGATTTTTTTTTCTGAATTCCAAGGTTAATATTAAGTTTTATATCAAATTCTAAATTTACATGTAATATTTATTATGCTGGTTTGTTCAGATATGGAATGTTTAAAAGGATTAGAAAAAAAATGGAAATAAGAAAATCTTAGGTTCCTCACAGAAAACATGTTTAAAATACTACTTTTTCTTAAAGAGAAAATTATATTTTTCCATGTTATTTACTTACTTACCAGGACAAATACAGTTGTTTTCCATGCTTCTGTAATTTAAGATGTAGCCAAAGATAAAATAGTGGTATTCCATGCTTAGCTAGAGTAGTTTGCCATTCTCAACTAAGTGTATTAATTTATTTCATCACATAACATGACTTTCCATTCTTAACTAAGTGTATCAATTTATTGCATTACATAACATGATGGAGGAGTTCAAACAGAGGTACTTTAAACAGATTCTAGTTTATTCTGAAGATGAAGGCTGAATTAAAGAGCAGATCAATTGGCTTTTGATGACAGGCATTTCTATTCACTTGAGTTAAGTGTGAGTAGAGAATATAATGTACATATGTATGAGAATAAAATGCACTTTAGAAAGAATTAAATATCATATTGAGACATGGTTCTGTGCTGCTTCCAGTGGCATTGTAAGATGAGTTTTGGGTTTTCAGTGACTGTACTTTTACCTAAAACACTTAAGTTTATGTACATTCATATGGATTGTTTTTATTATAAGGAGTCACGTGTTATTATTCATACTAGTCAAAGGGATGGGCAGAGATATAGGGAAGATGGATTATAACTAGCTGGTTTTGCAAACATTTGGCGTATTGTAAGTGGATGATTCCCTTTGGGGACTGACCACATATGAAGATGAGATACACAGCAAGCCAGGTGGGGTAGGATAAGACTTGATTTATATATGACTTGTAAAGAGATGAAGAAGAATATAAGGAAGTATTGTCAACATCAGTTATAAAGAAGTATGTCTTGTCTTTGTGGATATATACATCTTTGACATTGTGTGTGGTAAGCTGTTTCTCTTGTCTTGTTTGATTATATCACATTTTAGTACAACCTTCCTAAAAGACTAAGAAGTATTTTACATCAAGTAGATATATCAAGGTAGATGTCCCATGTCAAGTTCATGTAGTTATAATGAATTTCAAAGCTATGTATCCTATTTTGCATATTTACGTCTAAGAAATATCACCAAGGTGACCCACCTGGTACTGATGCATATGTTTACATGGAGATCCATGCATTTGTTCCTTTTGTACAGCTACTAAAGATATTCCTGTTATACAGTACAGAATGGCTTGTCTTATTTTGAACACATCTCCACCACTCTATGTAGCCAGCACTGGTGTCCAGCTAAGAGATGATAATGGCACTAGTCTGCCAAAATCTGCATAATTTGAGCTGCTATAGCCAAACAAATTCTGATATTAGGCCTCCAACTTTCAGTCACTCCATCTGCTTCTTGTCTATGGGATGACACAAGTAGATATTCAATCAAGACAAGAAGAGCTACTGAAATAAGGAATCAAAATGATTACAGAATTAAATAGCTCTATTACTATAGTGATGACATTATATGAAAAGCAAGAAACCTGAGTCTAATTACTCACAAGGCAGTCAGTATATGGTTTTGGAACTGATCGTTCTGGGCAGATGTATAATAGTAACAGCCTATATGACCTACTTTACACATTAAACTTACAGATGCATTTACTGAATAGGTGGGTGCTGACAGGCATTTTGTTTGGAAAAGTCACGACAGAGCACAGCAGAAGAATAAGCCTTCTTCGACAAGTATATAATTTTAAAAAGTCAGACGATAAATATAAATGACATGTACTACCTATAACAGCATTAATATCTCTATGAAGTAAACTATCCTGTAGCTATGTGGTTCTTTTGAGAAGACATCAAATACTCTGCAGAGCTTGCATGTTTTTGAACCAAAGAGGTCAGGTTTATCGGTCTGAATAAACCACAGAAGGAATGTGAATAGACAGCCATGAAAGTACTGACAGGTTTATATGTTTTCACTAAAGTATACAAATAGGAGATATAGCATCAAATTACTTATTTTATTTAACCAGGTTTTTTTTATCTGTTCTGAGGATGTTATTCAGACTAAGTCGATAAGCACGTATGGATACCAGATAAAAGTAAGCAGTGAAGATTGACAGAAACAAGCAATGAACACATGGTGATTATTAACATAAACTACAGGAGCAACCCTAGGTCAACTGGTAGCCTAGGCAAAAAAGCTCCATGGTGCCTCCCCACACCACCTGGTGCCCCCATCCTGGTCTACCTACACAAAATAAATAGTGGAAAAGCGCCCCTACTAGAGCGGCACCCTAGGCGGCCACCTAGTTGGCCTATGCCTAAGGCCAGCTATGATAAACAATGAACTAACATTTGCACATTTAAACAAAGTACTTCCAAAATAAACTGCGGTGGTGGTGCTGTGGAAACGTTGTCGCCTCACAGTTAGACGTTGCCCATTCAATTCTCAGTTAGAGCGTCTTCTGTGTGGCGACATGCGTGAATGGGTGTTCCTTCGTTGAAGGTTGTGCATTAGGTCCGGCAAGCCAGTACGTAAAAATCTACTGCCAATCATTAGCAGACCGGAGTTCCACTGTGGCGACCCCTAACCGAGAAAAGCCAAAAGACACAAACAAACAAACTTCCAAAATAAGAGACCGTTTTACGTTGCTGAGCTGATTATCAACAGTACTTAGGGATACAAACATTAGATATTTACCAAAAACAAAGTATAGCTTTGTATAATTTACATATTAGAAATGAATCTGAGGTTATTTCTTGCAAATGGGGAAAATACTGATTTCAAGTCAGTTTGCATATCTTTGTGCAAGAGTCCACTGTCAGTCACCCTAGTCAGTTAAGTCTGAATTTCCACACTTTTTTTTTCTCTTCTCAACCACTTTTAACCTATCCAGACTGCTGCTGTTTCCAACAAATACTGTGTTAAATACATCTGAAAACCAGGGACATGTATATATTTGCTGTAGGATCAAGTGAATTTTCCTGAACTCATTAAATATGACAAAATACCAAAAGCTTGTTCACAAGACCCAACAGTTAGTTGTCAGTGAAAATATTGTTGATATCCTTTTACTTCTGCTCTTGTTTTCCCAATTTATAAACTTAACCAGTTACATCCTCCTAATGTCAAGTGAGCTACAGTATTGTATTGTATTAAAGTTATTTCTGTTTACAAGAGGCACACATTATTTTAAAAGAAATTGCCAGTCTATCTAAACCGTTTACTTTGCTGTTGACCCATTTACTTATGGTGATGCCTGTGCACTCAAATCAAGGGATTGAATAGAATTGCTTGACTTCTGTTACACTCATATACCATCTAGTAGCTGTGATTTCTATTTTTTTTCTGCTTTTTGTATCTTTTGGTGTCAGTACCCTTAAAAATAAATAAAACTGCCTGACAAACTTAACAGTGTTCTGCCGAAATTCATTCCCCTGCATTTGTTGTTGTTGTTATTTGCTATGCATCTGGATATATAGCATCCCTTGTCAGTGGGTTAAACTAAGGAAGAGCATGACTTATGTCTATTGCTTTTTAATAGCTTTGGGTTTCAGCTTATATCATTCAACATATTCAATGCACATTTGTTTCGGAATGGGAAATCAGACAACTAAATTACAGATTTCAAGTCACCCAGGTTTGTGTACTTCACATGCAGTTGATGACATATCTCATTTAATTCAAATGGAAAACAGAAGTTGTGCATCATGTTGCTTTTCTAATCTTAAACTCACTCAAAACTCCATAGAACAGAAAGTATATGGCACATCAAACCATGAGGGCTATGACTAAAAACTGCAACCTTTTCTTTTCTAAAGATACAACTGGTGCTTACCTTTCCAGTAGAATAGGACTTATAATAAACCATTTCAACATTGAATTACTTCCCACATTCTCAAAGGGCAGAGCACATGCTGTTTTGTTAGACTGAGGATTTAACAACTGTCATATTAACATTTCTCTCTTATGCAATTTTCTAACATCTGTTAGAGAGTAAGACATATGTCTAGTTAATTAAAATTAACTAGTGAAGATATCATGGAAGTTAACTTTCAGTCACAATTCCAATTATACAAGTTTGTTTAAAATATTCCAGTTATAGTAAAACCATGAATAAAATGCAGCTTGGAGGTTCTGAAAGCATGTTGTTAAGTTAAGATTGTTAACTAAAATATGTACATCAGTTCTGTGTTAATATTATCACATAAGCATATCAAGAACTTTGGTTTACTTATCTGAGACATAATAACTAGAATTATGCTGGTAGAGCTGCATGTATTACATTTACCTGCAGATATCTCAAACGTGCTGAATTTAACACACATTGTATTAAAGTATATAAAACAAAATGCCACCAAAATGAATAAACCTCTCTGTGTATAAATGCCCTTTCAAATGTCACCACCATTGGGAATACAGTTTCTCAGCATGCAGACAGTCTGGAATTAATAGAAATATTACCTGATATCTAAGTTTTTTTTTTTTTTTTTTTTGAATAGAAGAAAACTATTCTTCCTTCGTTGGTGCCATAATGGCCAGTATTTCATAGATCAGACTTTATTTATTTTTTATTTATTTGCATTTTTTTATAGTGCTCAGATCTCCATGGACCTTTTTCAAGCTCACATAATTAATTTTACTAATTAATTAATTTCCCCCCGGATTCACAAATCATCCGTGTAAGACTTAATAAGTCTTACTCGGAGGCTGCAGTTGAACAGTATGATGTCAGCGTGCCATGAATATTCATGAGGGCACGGTGACTCAACTGTAAGTCTTACACGGACAGTGTAGGAAAGCAGGGGGCGTGTCCGACTGCCGAGCAGTCTAAATGTCCACGCCCCTGCAAGGTTTGGAAAAGTAAAATGAAATTACACAAGAGTGAGTCCGCTCAAATGTCCTTGCACCCAACACCACACTCGCTGACATTGTAAACTCCCATCACAGTTATAAAAAGTAAAACATTAATTTTTTTTTTTTAAATTCCCGAAATAGCTGCCCGTATTTGCGCGTGTGTGCACGGGTGTGCCCATTGCTTAGCTGTAGTTAGCAATTCCGACATGGAAGAGCATAAGAAAGAATGTTTATGCAAATCACACCAAATAGCAATAGCATAATGGGAGAGCGTTTGCACGAAGAAGAGGCATTCACGGTTTGAGTCCCACCACTTCCCTTCTTATTTATGTTTTAAATTAGTAGATGGAATAATACCTGACAAATATGATTAAAATGTTAGTAAAAAGCAGTGAAATGGCCAATGTATCAGTGAACAAAATATATATTTTAAAAGGATCCTGATATATATAATTGCTTGCAGTTCAGCAGCGCTGTACCCAGCGCAATAGAGTTGCCCATAGTTTAATAGCGCTTTACCCAGCGCAATAGAGGTGCTTAAAGTTTAAGAGCGCTTTACCCAGAGCAATAGAGGTGCCCATAGTTTAATAGCGTTTTACCCAGCGCAATAGAGTTGCACAAAGTTTAAGAGTGCTTTACCCAGTGCAATAGATGTGCCCATAGCGAAATAGCGCTTTAACCAACGCAATGTGTTTGCGCAGACGTGAGCGCTGTGCCAACCAGGGCACTGTAGGGCACCGTGGAGCAACGTAGGGCAAAGTTGCTTAAATGCAGCCACACCCCCTAGCCTGTCTGGACAGTATGAAAATAAAATGAATGACAAGGTTCGAACCCAGGACTCTGTGCATCATAATCAAAGAACAGAACCACTAAGCCATGACAATTTAGGGAAAAATAGCCACTGTTAACATACATATACTTAGTAATGGTAGATTAACCATTATTAAGCAAGTCTGCAGTCAGCCGAGAATTTTCAAAAATGGCCAATCACAAAAAAAGTGAGGGAAATGCGGCATATTTAAGCCCCATAGGTGGGAATACTCACTGTAACTGATTGTAGCTCACATCTGCAGTTAGAATGGCTGGTGCTGGAGAGGGTACACACTTCTGAGTGCAAAGTTGGGGCATTGAGGAGTCGAAATACATGGTTTGACTCCTTGTCCACCGTCATGAGTCAAAACTCCTACAGGGCCAGTTCCAAGGGATGGAGTACAAGGCAGAGGCTTGGAACCAGTTAGCTCATGACCTCACCAGTGTCACAGGCATTCCTCAGACTGGTGAGCAGGTCCATCACCACCATGCAGACCTGAAGAGACAGAAGCAGGACTGCCTGAACCAATGGATACAGGAGGCCCATGGGATGCAGGATGCCCCACAACTGAGTAGGTAGCCATGGAATGCAGTATGTAAGAACTGATAATTGATTCTGTATAACGGATAGGTATGTCTCAGTATCCCTTTATTTACTTTACAGCTGCGGGTGACCGTGCTGCGAATTAGCAAGCCTATGCAGATAGGCTGCTAAGGCTGCACCACCAGGCAGGTTAGTGATTATTCTGCATGTATTGTAATATAAATTAGGGGAGAGAGAGCATGAAATAAAGTGTTGTAGTCCAATAATACAGCCATAAAATCGCCTGAATAAGTCCTCTGCATGTACTGTCAGATATAAAAGTCAGAGAGCCTGAAAAAGAGTGTAGTACTCCATTAAGAAAGGTAACATATGTCCAGAATAATATCTCTGCAGGTACTGTCATATAAAATAAGTGAGTGAGCATGAAAACTAGTGTCCTAACCTATTAATAAAGGTATAATATGTCTTGAATATGTCTTCCATATGCACCGTTATGACAAATTAAGGAGTGAGCCTGTGGAAAAGTGTGTAATGTCATTAATAAAGGTCTAAAACCCGGAGTGTGTCTGTGTCACTTAGTTTGAAATGTTGTTGTACCCTTGCATTATACAAATAATACTGTTTTAAAAAGTGCTGGCAACCCAGAGTTGTGCAGTCCCATATAAAGTGGGTGATGGAAGTGCTAGTAGCTATGAAGCATATATACAGTCCTCAACAGTCAGTTACTGGTTGGCATGCATAAGTAAATCTGGCACACGAGTAGCATGTTAATTTGTTCCCCAGAAATGTGAGCGTGTGTCAAGAAATACAAGGTTCTGTACAAATAGAAGTGAAAATGTCATGTGAAAACATCCAGATATGTAGATAAAGAAATATAAATGCAATCAAGGAATATGTAGCAATAACATCTGCATCTTGGACAGTTAGTATGTCAGATATAGGTGAGGCATATATTGAACTAGCCAAACCCATTACACAACCTAATGCATGGTGGCAAGTGTAATAATACATGTAGGGGATATACACTTGCAGTCAGTAGGAATGCAATGTAGACTAAAAGTAATTATAAGATGTTAATCGAGGTTTTTTTCTACACCCTACTGTATGTGCATAAACCATGCAATTCCACACCTCAGTGGGTATGTGTAATCTTAAATATTTGTTGGGACATATGTCCTATTGTTCTATAAATATTTGCATTCACGTTGATGCATGTGCCCTGTTCAAACACCACAATCATGGTGGCCTGTTGCTACCAATCATCCCTGCATGCTGTTGGAATATCCACTGTCATTCAATATATGCATGTGTTATGCTTGCTGTTCAACTGTTGGAACCTTGGTGTGTTGGGTTAATGGGAATATTACTGTATGCTGCTACAACTAATCTGGAATGCTGTTGTTTATGTTGTAATTAAACACACCTAATCACAGAACATATGGGAAGGCCAGTCCCAGCGGACCCACCTGTCCCTCCTCAGCTGGCGAGTGCACCTGGCACCAGCAAGTCCGGTGCCCAGCTCAGGCTCCCCTCCTCCATTGGTCCTGTGCCACCTTTGGGTGGAAGTGCTGCAGGGGATGGGGCTCACCCCCCCCGTGCAAGTGTGGGTTGAGAATGGCCACCTGTCACCCTTCAAAGGGTCTGGGCTGTTGTGCATAGGGAGATCCAGCATTCAGTCACTGATTCCCTATGCCAGCTTGAGGCAAGAGTGGCATGTCTCACGGGTGAGACTTCCCATCCTACGCAGCCCCCAGCACAGCCACCCTTGGGGCTGTGAAGGTGCAGTGGTGACTGCCCATGGGTGGGGATCTCAGTTCCACTGTTACCATCTGTGGGCTCATGGGCTTGTGATTTCCAAACATCCGACCCCATCAATTGTGTTCACCCACCCCATGTGTCATACACCGCCCCTGTATGCATCTTGTTTGTCTTGTCTGTTTACCTCCCCAACCTACCTCCCCAAATATACCTACTTCCTCTACCTCACTTTCCACTCTCACATGAAAAAAAAAGGGACAATCTGTACCCACAAAAAAATGATGCCCCATACATAGCTGCCCATTTTGCACACATGTCCATTGGACATGTAAACTGATAATTATAATTGGCAGTACAACATACTTTGTTGTCCTCACCCCTTTCCCAGGGGTGGATGGTTTCAAATTTCACTCCAAATTTATTGCATATGCACAGCTGTTGCTGGTAAAGAAATGGGCAGCTATGGACCTTCCCTACACCCGTCCTGCACATCCTGAGCTTGTTTACCTACTGTCTGTCCCTCTTTGTGCCCCCTTTTTCACCACTTTCCTATCTCCCTATTTTCCTTTCTTTAAAAGAAATTAGTGCTGGGGTTAGCGGGAGTAAGCACTTTTAAGCAGTAGTAAGCAGGTTTAAAAGAGTGTTCGCATGTGTGTGCTTTGCTAAGCGTCACTAAGCATCAAGCAAACCTGCACAAACCCACTTACAACTGCTTAAAAGTGCCTTAGTCACTCCATGGAAGGACCCTTGTTCTGCTCAGCAGCAAAAGAAAAGAAATCTGCAGGTTTAGAACACCCAGACCATTGACACAATAGACTGTATGAATTACTATTAAGCCACAGCAGATATACAACTAACATGGTGCTGAAATAAATATATCATGCATTACAATGAGGGAATGCAAATGGAAATTAGGAATGGTATAACACAAATCCTGTTCTGTGGGTCTTTACCAGCAGTTGTTGTGGAATTGCATGACATGACTGTGAAAAGAGAACCAGCCATCCAAGCAGGAAATAATGTTACAGTAGCACCTTACAAACACCACACAGTATGAGATCAGGATAAATACTGGCAAAGTTGAATAGGGCAGAGGCCAGACACCCCAGCTGTGACTGCTTTACAGGGATGTCCCTGATTTGTAAACAAATGTTAGCTGTGCCTCACTGAATCACTCTGGAAATTATTAACTTTAGGCAGACAAGTGTGGAATCACATGTAATGAATAATGTCAATAGGTGAGAGTAGACACTGCTTGCACATCAGAAAAGGTGTAGGTATACATATGCTCTGATTCCCAAGAAAGTCTCAACTGCAATATGTCTGTAATATATTGCAGGTGTATCTAATGTATATGTACCTTTCACTGAGGCCATTCAAATATATACCTGAGAGTATCTGAGGCCTGGCAGAGGCAGAAACACACTGGCATATCAGTATTACTGCTGTTACACACTCTGCAAATAGCTTTGGAAGGAGTTCCAGAAGCATGCCCTTATGTAGGAGTACAACACAGAAATATCACAGGATGTAGCCATGTACTGCTAGCAGCCAACTGTGACAATGCCAATGTGCCAGTGCTGAAAAGACTGGTGTGGTGCACAGACAAAGTATAATAGGCTAACATCTAGCTACCATCTGGATATGTCCACAGGTGGGAGTTACGCAGACAGACTACTTGCCTTGATAGACTAACAGGTACACAGCAACGCTGTATGTTCAGCAAGATAAACCTCACATGATAACAAAAAATGATCATTGCAGTTCTGCACCCCTAGCCAAAGGTACAACACACCTGTGTATTTAGGCAAAAACCAGGGTGTAGGTAGGCATACTCAGTACTGAAATATGTCCAGTTGTGATGAGCAGCTTGTGCTAATGTCAACACAAACAAACCACAAACTGTTCAGAAGTGAGTAACGTAATAATTACAGTATAGCAATTCACAAACACTGCATGTGCCACATGAATACAGTGCACTAACCACATTTGTATGTCAGTTAAATGTCTAATTCAGACAGAAAGTACATACTCCCATGTATCCTGTGTTAGCATTTGGAGGGGTGAGTACATGTCTACACTGAGAAGTGTGTACTGGAAGCAGCAACATTCAGGTTTGAGTACAACATGCATATCACTGGCTACAACCCTAGCTTCAGATAAGAGACATATACCAACCTTCTGACTGACACAATGGTGTCCAGAGCAAACAAGCATGGGCCCCACCTTGGAAAGCTGAAAGGGCTATGCCTACCTAACCTAGCATTTTATAGCAGTGGACTGCAATCACAGTGAGTAATGCAATCACCACACAGCAGGCTGCATGCGATTACTGAATGGTGGGCAGCAATTGGTGCAGAGGCTGTCACATGCACAAGTGCAGATACCTAGAAAAGCAGGCTGTATCGGCTGTCCACACATGCAATAATATCATTCAAGGTACATGGAGATAGAGAGTGAGAGAGAGACACAGACAGAGACACAGACAACAGAGACAGAAACAGAGACAGAAACAGAAACAGAGGGAGAAAACCCAAAACAAACAACCACAAAAAAAAAAAAAAAAAAAACCTACAAAACTGTAACAGACGGAGCAGGGAAATACAAAGGTATGGTATGTAACTCATATGTATGTGTTGGCATGTAGTATATGTTCCTGAAGAGTACTCTACACACTGAAAATCATCCATGTGTGGCAGCAGTATGTATCTATCTGTATCTGCACATGTGCATAGTGCAAGGGACTTACTGCAACTGTTAGTGAAGGGTGGACAGATATCTGTCGTTGAAGGTTGTTATGTGCATATATCTATGTAGGTCGTAGTGTGTGGCATAGAAAACAGCATGCAGTGCTGATATATGTCATGTGCTGGTTAAACGCTGTGGGACTGATTTGTCAGATCTGCTGTGTTACAGCCAGTGAGGCCTGGTAAAGCTACATGGGCCGAGGACACCCACATGCATTCTGCACAACACTGTGCAATATAATCACATAACTGTACATCCCACAACTGTTGCATAACTGATATCCCCACCATGAAAGGTGGACTGTACATGTGCCTATATGTACATCTATGTTTACAGCAATGGATGTGTACATGTATGTGTATAGATATGTATATATATATATATATATATATATATATATATATATATATATATATATATATATATATATATATATATATATATATATATATATATATATTTATACATATATAGAGAGAGAGACATGGGGGCCATATGTACTGCAACAGGTGTGTGGTGACCAAGGCATGGACTGTAGACTGCAGTGCCATTCCTCATTTCCAAAACACTGTACCCATTAACTACCACATAGGTATGGATCTACCCAACACCGAAGGTGTGATAAGGGAACATGGGACACAGGTGGACAGTAGCCACCTCTTTGATAAAGACAGTGCCATACTAGACCTGTAATCTGTCTGTGTGGTATGTGTCATAACAACAGGTGTGTCATCTAGGGAAATATAGGTCAGTGTTCCCCTCTACTCATCACAATGCCCTGTGTGGTATGTACCTCACATGACAACTACAGCAGGTGGAAAGGCCACAGAAATATCTCACAAAGGGTAATACTGACCGCAAACAGATGCCCTATGCAGACTGACTCACAAAACCACATCTAGACTGTATTGCATATCGGCCACACCAAGGTGATCTCTGCCGGACATACAGAGGTATGTCACACCCATAGCTGGGGGACAACCACCATGGCAACATATCACAATCCCTCTGGGATACACGCTCTAGGGCCCTAAACCTCGACAGCTCACTAAACAGCACATACTGGAGGGATAGGTTCCTATCTCAGAGATATGCCATACACTGGAATAGACCACCTAGCAATTGCAAACAAGGCTCCTGATTAGCAGTTGTCATAAATACCCCTGATGATTGTTTGGAAGATTGGTAATACACCCCAGGAACCCCCTCTGTGGTTCTGGTTGGCAGGGGCAAGTGAAATCAAAGTACATGTGTGTCAAAGGCCACGGTAGCTTATGGCTAGGCTGCTGTAGGCACTAGGGCCAATAGCATATTACCTACCTATGACACTATGCACTCACACATGTACTCAGTGCAATACCTGCTATCTGCAGTTGAATAAGTGTAATGCTGAATGTGTGCAAGGTCTGTAAAGGTGTGATAGGTTAGTGTGACGCCAGCAAAAGATGCGTATTGTACTGTTAGGCAGACATAGTAGTATGGCATATGATGTGACGTAGTTCCTTGTTGACGACCATGGTGTCTCATTCTAGGCTAAAGCAATACATGTATGCTTAGTGAGTGGTAGTAGTCTGCACAGAGGGCAAAACTCAGGCATAAGGGTTTGTAAGTAGTGGCACACAGTACTGTATGGTACACATGTAATGCTCATCTGTGTTGGCATACAGTGGTGTGTTGTATTCTTTTTCTGATGTGTGTGTAATTATGCCTGTACCATACCTGCAATCATATGTGTGTTACAGGGTATACGTGTGTATCCAGCAACATATATACTCTGTTACAGCAGTATGCCACCTATAGTAACAACTGTACACATATGTTAGGCAGGGCTATGGCATCAATGACTAGGGTGGTTGACTGGTACTACTGTAATTGTACTTTACATTCATTGCAATGGATGACATCTCTGTTAGTGCATTGGCGTGATATATACCCCTGTGTCGAGGTTGTGCATTGTGTCACAAACTGTGTGCCAGGTACTGTTGTATAGTGGTGTGATATATAGAGTTTGCCAGGCACTATTAGTCAGTTGTGGCCTGAGAACCAATATGTGGTATTGAACATGTGTAACCTCTGACAGACAAATAGATGGTATATATGTCAGTAATGTGATATCTTTGGTTAAAGGTTTAAAGTGTGCCACAGGACTCACTCACACATATTGTTCATATCTTTTTCAGCCAGATGGCCCACCAACACAACCCGTCGTACACAGCAGCGGAGGAAGATGAGATTGTGCAAAGCCTGGTGCAGCAATACACAATGCTGTTTTCCCAAAGCAGCCATCACCACCAGGAGTGGACTGCACTGTGGCAGGATCTTGTTCATCGGGTAAATGACATAGGCATGCATAACCGGACATATGAGCAGGTACGCCATCAGTGCAGTGATTTAATTAGACATGTCCGGTGGCATGCGTCTGATATCCAAAGACAACAGCTTGCCACAGGTGGTGGGGTGGCCATTCATCCCCCCCTCACCAGAGTGGAGGAGCTGCTCCTAAGTGTGGTGGCTTGTGGACAACAGCAGCAACAACCTCTGACATGTGTTGTCAAGGAGGCCGGAGCCACCCAGCATGTTCACATGGACGAACAGGTAACATGCCCTATCTGTAGACTACAGTTAACTGTATTGTTAGATTATGTCTACATGAGATTTGTACTGTGTGTTTAGCAGTTGTGCTGCCTAGTGTTGTGCAATACTGATATTTGGAATATTATCTCTACACCTGTGACTGTTGACTGTTGTTCTACTGTAGTTTAGCATACCCACTGTAGCAATGCCACAGTTGTGGTCACTGATGAACTCTCTCATATTCTCGTAGGTCCCTCTGGTGTGACAGCAGGGCAGACGATCCATGCTGGTGAGTGTGGTATAACTGCAATGTTGATAATGAAATGTGCATGTCATAGGTGAAGTGTAGGCCATGTACATGTAACACACCTACGCATAATGCATGACATGCATGTTTGCTGTAAGACATTGCACAGCTCAGTAATGTCAGTAGCTGCCTCAATGACATGCAATACACAGAGCATCAGACACAGTTGTGGCAACACTGTACTGTACATTGGATAGGCATAGTTGCTACAGCTGTACACAACATAACACATTTATCATTCACAGTACACAAAAACATGCTACATATGGCATTACCACACACCCACTGTAAGGTCACACTTCAGTATCCCACATGTCATCCACACACACATGATGTACCTCAGGATTAGAGGCCTATCATGGGGCTGTTCAACACTCTTCAACACATAACACAGTCATGTTAAGCAATGCTCCCTATTGGGCATCTCACACACCCATGTACAAAGTGGCTGTTTAATTGTGAATGTAGCCACGGCACTGCAGTTCAGGTACAGCATGCTAGGTGGTGGTCTGTCACACATTAGTAGCCGTGAGTGACCACAAGATGCATGATGATGATGGCACATGGTACTACACCCCATCCAGTTACAGTGACCACAGTACTACACATAGCAGTCATTGCTTTGCACCTCAATGTTGTGTGTGTGCAAACATATGCATCTATGCACACTATGCATAGCATGTTGTGTGTCTGCTTACATATGCCAGTATACACAATATGCACAGCAGTCGCCATCTGTACAAAGTATCACATAAATGTCCTGGAATGATATTGGGTGTATAGGTCACATGACACACATTGGGTATGTGTAGTGTTTAATGTTGCAGTCATGTAGCATGCCATATCATGGCTGGCACCGACATATCTGCAATATGTCCCACACTCACCATAACCACTGAACAAGTGCCATGTTGAGCACTGGGATTCCTTCATGCGTCTACATGCACCACTCATCTTGTGTGTGTACATGGCATGCATGTGCTACACCTGTGCCCACTATTATCTGCTATGGACACAGACACTGTAATCGCACATGGCAATCTATGTGTCACACAGATAACACATGCAGCCATGGTATGTATACCTGTGAGTGATGGTGCACAGGACATTGCAGAGCTGATAATACATGCACAACAATGTTGTGTCCATGTACACATTGTGTTCAAGGGTGTAGCCAATCATTGAACAACTACACACATGCATCAAAGCCATGTATAATGTCATTAAATAGGGCCATCTACACTTGCACTGCATGGTCTTGAGTAACACATATTCTGCATGCTGACACGTGTGAGGTGACTGTTTGCCTTGTGATACTGTCACCGACCTTCACCCACTATTGAGTATGTGTTGGATTGCTGGTGTGTGTGTGTGTGTGTGTGTGTGTGTGTGTGTGTGTGTGTGTATGTGCTATAGTGGGGAGTGTATTTGTGTGCATGGGTGCATGTGTACATGCGTGCATGTGTCCATGTGTTCATGTGTGCATGTGTTCATGTGTGCATGTGTGCATGTGTTCATGTGTTCATATGTTCATGTGTGCACGTGTGCATGTGTTCATGTGTGCATGTGTATATGTGTTCATGTGTTCATGTGTGCATGTGTGAATGTGTGCATGTGTGCATGTGTGCTAACATCATGTACAGATTGTAAAGTGTGTTTCCTGTCTTCCTCTCACAGGTGCTGAGTTTGGGGTGGCTGAAAGAAGCAGGGAACCTGAAGTCACTGCCACTAATAGTGGAGATGATGAGATATGTATTCTGGTGCAGGAAGGTTTGACAGGGTCTGTCATTGGGCCACCAATCGACAGTACACAGCGTTCAACCCCATCTATGCGCACACTCATACTGCCAATACATCCCTCATCACCAATGGCCTTAGCCGAGGGACAGCATGGCATTGACCAGGAGAGTGTGGTACCCATGGCACTTTAATTCCCTCACAGCAGCCATAGCCAGATTCCTGGAATGGTACCACATAGGCGGATGTCCAGGGGTTCTCGGGGCAACACCACTGGTCATATTGCCCCTGGCAGACATGCCCCCAGAGGTATTACAATCTCCAGTATGTTCCAGGCTGTAATGCAAGCACAGGCACGTATGGAACTGTACACCAGACAGGGACTAAGGGTGCAGAGGGCCCATTACACCACTATCAATGACAGCATCCGTGACCTTGCTGGTGCCATCCGGAATTACACTAAGGTTATTGATTGACATTGGGGGGAGACATTAGATGCCCTCCACAATGTGTCTTCCATGAGCCAGGACCATGCGAGACAGTTGAGACATCGACGCGGATGCATGCCAGCAATAGCTGGCAGTCATTGTGGATGGCACACAGGTCACAGCCGCTCCCATAGTGGCAGTACCAGCCCCAGCAATGCTGGGGCTGGCCTGTCTATTGACCATCCTAGTAGACCACGTGCACGTGGCTCTGGCCAGTCCCAGCAGGGACATGGGTCCAGTCATCATACCTCTTCCTCTGGTGATAGTATCTAGTCAGGGTTGGTACCCGATACTGCCCATAGCACCCCTGCCAGACACAGGTACCGTGTCCATGCCCAGAGACAGTGATCTGTACAGCCTAGCAGGTACAGTCTGTGGCTGTCCCACAACCTCCTGTATATGGCAGCCACATGGTGGAGCTGTGTGCATGTAGACACACACACATTAACCAAACAACTAGGGCTCACACATACACACACGCATTACATCAACATTGGCCCATGCTGTACTGTTGTCCCCCCCACACACACACACACACACACACACACACACACACACACACACACACACACACACACAGACATGTCAATTGGATGGGTCAATGTCAGGCTCAGGCAAACCAACAACGCACCCTGTGCATATGATGACAACTGTGCCACCTCCTGTCATCTGTAACATTGATTGAGGAACAGGCTAACATGGTTCTGATGCACAGGTTGACATTATAGCAGTGTAGCAATATTATCAAGTTGTCAACAGGAAAGTGTAATGATATCCTTGTAGGTATATCTGAGCAGGCATTATGCATCACAGGTCTGATTGTCAATTGGGCATTGTTTACACCAGTGTTAGGTCTGAGTATGTATTGTCCACCCATGTGCCACTTGGCTGAAGTATACAGTGTTGCCAGCATGTGTTAGTGAGTGGACAGTACGTGTGTGGTGTGTGCATTACAGATTAGCAGGTGTACATCTGTGAACATGGTGGGTGCACACTGTCTGCATGTACGTGCATAGTGTACACATGGGATGTGTGACATACCCTGTTTTACAAATTAACATCTCATAGTATCTTTCGATGGCCAGTATACATTCTACTACAGATATGTACTAACATGGGTACACATGTGTGTATGACATGGGTTGACACTATGCTGTGGGTGATAATGTTAATATCTGCCAATGATTTTCAGTCTGGTAGTATACACAACCTCAACAGCATGACTATAACCAATCATTAGATGATGTCCTGACAAATGACACACAGTTGTAGGGAACTCAGTAACAGTTGGATCCTTCTGGTACTATACTATAACAGTAACCACTGGTATTGACCACCACCCATTCCTGGGACCACACCTGTTTGGCATATAACCCTCTAAGGTACATGCAAACACACTAGGGATATGTCCATCCACATCTGGAAATGCATGCATTGGCCTACAATGCATTCCCTGGATTGGACGCATATCCTACACAAGGGTATCATACAGTTAGATACCTGTTGTCCAATACATGCTGTATAGCAGTAAGCTGACTATGGCATAGTCATCCATATTTACTATACATACTATCCCGACAGTACCACATAGGTGGTAGCCCTCAACATGTATGTTGGGTACCAATGTGTACATACAGCCACGTGTTATGTCATCTGTCCCTTGGTATCCACATATCCATAGGTATTATGGGGTCTCTCAGTGTGTCACATAATACATTAGGGGCCTGAATGCATATCCACAGGGCTGTTGTACACCTATAATGAGTGTCCATTATTGCCAGTCATTGTTGTGTATGAACATGTCTGACATATACCCCAGGCATGTACCCTCACTCACAGTACTCTATAGTAACTGTCATGGGTGTGTGTGGCACAGATGAGCTTGGACACAGATCATTACAGTGGCCGGGCTTGTCACATACATACATATGTGACCTACGATCTGAGAAGCAGGGGCACAATCTGTCAAAGGAAACAAATGTATTCATGCAGTATGCAGGCTTCACACCTATGTACTGATTGAGGTCACGTGTACACATATTTATTTGCCACACAGATACCTGATGTGTGCAATGCACATACTGTTTTAATCATAATATGTCATACAATAGTAAAAGCAAAACCCACACTGCATTGACTAACTGTGTCACCCACACACTCTCAGCAATTGCAGGATTCAAACCCCTACCTAACTATGTTATGATACAACAGAAATACGCATTAACATGGTGCGCTATATGCTTTGCTGGGTGGTTTCTCTTCTCCTGCTATATTTGTAAAATGCTGACATCATCAGACTGTCCAAAGAGGAATGTACCTCTTTTAATGTGTTTTCCTAGTCTCCAAAAAGGGCACTCCTCTCAAAAGAAATCATATATCCCCCCACACACACACTGTCAGTGTTGGCAAGATTCATACCTCTACCTCACTATGATACTAGAAATATACGCATTAACACGGCACACTATATGCTTTATTGGGTGGTTTCAGTTCTCCTGCTATATTTGTAGGATGCTGTCATCATCAGACTTTCCAAAGAGGAATGTACCTCTTTTAATGTGTTTTCCCAGTCTCCAAAAAGGGCACTCTTCTCATAGGAAATCACACACATACACCCCCAAAGCCAAACACACACAGTCAGCGTTCACAGGATTCAAACCCCTACATAACTATGTTATGATACTAGAGAGATACACATTAACACGGCGCACTATATGCTTTAGTGGGTGGTTTTTGTTCTCCTGCTATATTTGTAGGATGCTGTCATCATCAGACTTTCCAAAAAGGAATGTACCTCTTGTAATGTGTTTTTCCAGTCTCCAAAATGGGCACTCCTCTCATAGTAAATCACACACATCCCCTGACACACATACTGTCAGCGTTGGCAGGATTCAAACTCCTACCTAACTATGTTAGGATACTAGAGAGAGACACATTAACATGGTGCAATACATTCTTTACTGAGTGTTTTTTATTCTCCTGCTATATTTGTAGGATGCTGACATCATCAGGCTGGACATGGTAATGTGTGTACACTTTGTTTTATTCAATCCCAGGAATGAGCCATGTAGGTCAGCAGGTGTCAACAGCTTGAACAGGACCCCATAATTCTTACCTTGTGTGATCTATCTGTGGACACATTGACATTCCTTCATATGTCAACACATATTTATGCACAGGTTGTTGGTTTTGTGGATACGACATGTGCCTGGGATGTTGATAAAGGGCTATTCAAAGTCTATGTGGGACATGTGTAGCTCTGTTCAGTGATGTATGTCCTGGGTGTCTACCTTGCAAACAGTCTAGCATGTTTGGGAACCATGATCTGCACATGAACATACCACAATTGGTAGGGTTGTGTATTTGTCAGCTTCCAATAGCTCTGTTTATGATTTCAACCATGATGGACTCCATGGCCTTGCAGATCAGACTTCATAGGCTTACTGGACTATACTTCCCATGGTGTGTTGTGCACCAACACTTGTGGGGAGTGCCATATGTTGCTGTAACACATTCAACGGTTCCAGATCCTATGGAGAGGGTGAGGCTCAATAGACTGTTCAGGTGCAGGGTCTGTTTGTTCTGTAGTTCATGCATGACACATACTGGGAAACAATGTAATCCAATTGCTGCCATGCTTTTAGCTTTCGGTGGGAGCTGTTCAGCCATACTACATGTGATATCTCCTGGTATGATGATTGGGACTATCGTCAGTGGGAGGTGGGTATGTCTATATGGGCCTGTCTGACAGGACGTCGGCATTGTCAGTCAGGTAAGTTGGCCCTGACTCAGGACATATATGAGTGTACATTGCTATTTATGACATAGCTGAAGGAGGTGTCATGATTCAGTCTGGAATCCTTCTCAGCTACTCTATACAAAACACCAACAAACCTGAGCACTAATCCCAGTTATACTCTTTTACACACTTAACACCCTACTGATCCTTTGTGATCAGGCTACGGAGTATGTCATCATAATATCCGGGCATGTCCAGGGGTCGGTTTCGTGTCTACTCTCCAGTCTAGCTAGTGAATATTGTGGTTTTGACACAATGTCACATCTGCCTCATGTACACAGACAACCCTCAACTCCTCCCAACAAACTCAGATATATGTGAGAGATGCAACAATATTGACATATAGGAGGCTGAGCTCTCTCGACCCATGACTGGCATAGTCTATCAGGTGGTGAAGGTAACCACACACACCAAATATCAGTCTCACATAAACCTATAGCGACAGCAATCAAACCACATTATCACACATAAACATACTAGGAGGGTCTACATAAACTCTGCCTAAGCAGCAGAGACCTCCAAAGCAGACACACAAACAATTGTTACTCCACTACAATACCCACATATCACATAGTTCACAATGTCAGAGTGCCACACAGTCACTGCCCTTTGGGCTAAACAACACACTTAATACACTTGTAATAGGTGACACTTATTGTCAGACACACTGATGTCCCACTCACCAGGCTAAACAAGGGAATAGTCACTTTGAGCTGTCTCTCGGGTGCCAGGATCCACAACATAACATGCACTCAGGTCACTCCAAAGCAAGTACAGGACTGGCTCTATCATTGTCCATGCTGGTGTGTACAACCTCAGACATTCCTCCTTGGACCACATGACATGATACATAGAGGAACTCTCTGATCATGTAGCCCAGGCCAGTATGACCCTGACCTTGTCTATCATCTTACACTCACCAAGTATGATGTCACAGTATACCAACAAACTGATCACATTTAACAGTTGGCTAACATATTGGTGTCATTCACAGGGGATACAGTGTCTGTCAGCCTGGGGTGACAATCTCAACATGCCACGTAGCTTCCCTATGGACAGCTTGCACCTGTCACCCTTGGACTTTCGAATACTGGCTAAGGCACTTTCTACCACCATACTGCCTTTTTTAAGCGGGGCTCAAAAGACAAACCCACCTCCATAGACATTACAGAGTACATGACACTGAGGGTAATGCTGCTCAACACCAGATGTGTTACCCTTAAATTGAGATCACTCAGGAATCTCCTCAGCATGGACAACAGCGATATAAGTGCACTAACAGACATCTAGTTCAGGCTCCCAAATGTACACCAACACTACCAGGTTATATTTCATACCATGCTTTCTGACCACAAAACTCGGAATGGCCAACACAAATAGGGGGAGTATCCATAAACATCACAGATACACATACCTCCGGGATGGTAGCACTGCACAAAGCATCACAGACCATACATATGCACCTAACATTGTGGAAATCTGCCTTTTGGTTGTTGCCTGCTACAGACCACCCTCCCAAACTCATAAACCACACTCGGCTTTCCAGGGAACACTGGACAATATGAAGGTCTCCCCAAACACCATTATACTGGGTGACTTCAAATACCCACACATTGACTGGGGATAGTACTCAGGTCCCAACACCCTCACCCAAAAGTTGCCACTATTTGTAAACTCATATGCTGTGGCACAACCGGTAACCACACCCACAAGAGGGGACAACATATTGGACATGATCATCACCAACATGGGGACTCTATGTTCCACACCTGAGATATACCCCTCATTGGTAAGGTCAGAACATACATTTAGCTCACTGGACATCCATATTCCGTCCCCACACCCATCCTGGGTAATCTTGGTGAACTTCTCAAAAGCAAATGTCACACTTCTCCAAACCAAGGTGGCATCCTTCAGAGACCCTGGGACAGTGGTAAGTATGGCTCAGACTGCTTAATCCTTTACATACACATTCTATGGACACCTAGTGGACTGCATGGATCGTGCTATCCCAAATAACAACTGGATTCACTCCTCCAATGGCAGGGGACCTGTCTGGTAGACCCTGGCCATTAATAAGCTATACAACAAAAGGAGGGTGCTACTAAATGATAGAGCACAATCCCAGACAGGGAAGGCATTGGTGATCTGTACTAGCAGACAGCTACAATCACTCATGTATTTATTTCAGACCAGCTTCTAATGGACAATTGCACCAGACACGTAGGGCACTCACAAGGCCTTCTTCAGTTAATTCAGGTACCTGGGTGGACACTCACTGATATGTTGTGAGTTACTGCATACTGACTAAACATACCCTGAACCCACAGACATTGCCAACATCCTGGCAAACAGGTTCAGTGCAGATGCCTCCCCCACCCATCCCCCCTAAGGAGCTACTGTCCATCCCAACAGAGTGTAACCTTCCTGACATCACAAATAAACAGCTGAGTGCTGCCCTCCCCACAGCGGACAACACAGCATCAATGGGACCAGACGGTGTCCCGGCCTGCGTCTTACACGGGCTTCATGACAGATGTAACCCTCACATTACATCACTGCTCAATATCAGAGTTACTGCAAGATATGCACCCGCAGAATGGCATACAGCGATAGTGGTCCTGCTCCACAGAGTTGCTGCCACAATGGACCACAGACAATATCGGCCTATAAGGCTAACTAGCCTGTTCTACAAAGCTATGGAGCATATTGTAATGGGACTCATGCACATAGACATCGGGAACCTACAGACACTGGGTCCTACACATTTCAGAGTTGTTGTGGGCAGATCTTGCCTCTTGGACCTGTTCGTATTCTTTAAATAGTTACCAGGTCCATTGGTGTAGGGACGGTTGTCCACACAGCCTGCCTGGACCTTGCACAACCCTTCGACACAATACCCCATTCGGCCATTATGCATAGGCTCACCGGCGTCGATATCGACACATATCTCACACGATGGATTGCTACATGGATCAGGGATAGCACCCACATGCTCAGTATTGCAGGTGCCATGTCTGACTATACACCAGTTACACATGGCATCACACAAGGCTCAGTCCTAGGACCTCTCTTGTTCAGTATATATTTGTGTGACATACAGGCTAACACAGGAGGAATATGGCTGACCATGTTCGCAGATGACTGCAATCTGGGTGCCATAATCAACTCTCCAGCTGGCACTTGCATACTCAAACAGGGTCTCACAAAGATAGGATGACTGCTGCCTGAGCCATGGCCTACAGCTAAATGCCATTAGTTGCATAGTCATCGCCTTTGGGAATAACAACATGCCCACACATTACCACATAGGTAGTAATCCATTACATACGGTAGTAGTTGTTAGGGGTTTGGGGACACGACTTGTTCGTACTCTCGCCTTTGACAATCACATTGCCAAAGTGGTTAGACAGAACTTCTATATAGCCCACCTTATCCCATATGGTTTCACATGTTGATCAAGTGAGGTCATTGTGCCCCTATACTCATCATGACCATGCTTGGTTACAATGCCACATTTGGGATGTACCTTACCTGACACCTGCAGCAACTGTAATGGCAACAAATGTTCCTCAACAAGCAGATGTAGGGACTCACACAGAGGATGCCCTGCACAGTTCAGATACAGTAACTCCAGCTCTACTCAGTCGCTTACCACCTACTCGGATGTGTTGTGTGCCTGTAGTTTAAGGAAATATCTGACCCAAATTTAATGGACATGCTCCACCTCAGGATATCCGACTCCAATGGAGCTACACACTCCAGGGACATATACCTCAGCACAGATGTTAATAGGACATGCTGGAGGGACAGACTCTTATCCCAGAGGCTCCACTCACTTCGGATTGTAATCCCGGTTTCGCGTGGGCAGAGCCACCCACTGACCACCTACAGGAGACATCTTGACAAGTGGATGGGTGATTGTATGTTTACCCATGGGATATCTTCTGGGTCCCTGCTAGACAGAGGCACAATACACTAAACGTAAATGGGCTATCTTGTGTGACCTACTATTCACAGGCACAGTGTTCTACTTTGACAGGGTTGTGAAAGCCAAACACACTCTGGCTAGGCTTGTACATGCCCTAGGGCAGATAGCCTAGTATCAACCTCTGAACCTATGATAATGTGCAGGATGCACAATGTTTATTGCTGATACTGTTTGCAGGTTTTATCTTCTTTGCTTTCCCACATTCTATGAACAACTTAGGTATTTGCAGAACATATTTGAGTATGACAGGTTTCCACTATATTATATATGTGTCTGTTGTCATATAACTGTGTTAATAGGGCAGATTGCTGGATAGTGAGAGGTTCATGGGTTAACACATGCAACTGCCTGATATGTGTGGCCCACTGCTGTACTCCAACATGGCCTAAGTGTGTGAGCATTCCCAGTTCAGACTGTCAGTGTTCTGTTGACTGACATTTGACTCATTTATTCAAGTGTGTGAGCATGCCCAGTGTGACCTTTCAGTATGTTGCTGTCTGAGGTCCACTACATTTGTTGATGTATGTGTACATGTCCAATATTGACATTTCTACTGTGTGTGTTGAAAGTCAGGTTCTATTCTTACTGCGGGACTCACCTTTGTGTCATAACTCGACAGGGATTATGCTGTGCCTGCAGGGTTTCCATGGAATACTTTGCATAGACTTATCAACATTTCTTCATACAGGCTGACCACTGCAATGCTGTCATGGTTTAGTGGTTCAGTACTATGACTATAGTGCAGAGTATCCTGAGTTTGAGGCCATTACTGCTTTATATTTTCATACTGAGCAGACCAGACTGCTTAAGGGCCAGTAGAGCAAATATGAGCATGTTGGCTTTTGTTCAGCTATGTCCTACTTAGGTTCATAGGTTCATACTAGGCTATCTGCCCTAAGGCATTTACAAGCCTAGCCAGAGTGTGTTTGGCTTTCGCCACCCTCTGAACTGATTTTACTGTGCCCTTTTTAAGGTTAGTTTACTGTGCCTCTGTCTAGTAGTGACATCGAAGTAATCCCCTGGGTAAACCTACGATCTCCCATCCACTTGTCAAGATTCCTCTTGAAGAGAGTCAGTGAGGGGCTCTGCCTAACATGGACTGGGATTCTATTCCAGAGCAAAGGGAGCCTCGGGGTTATGAATCTGTCCCTCCAGCATGTCCTATTTATTTCTGTGTTGAGGTTCAAGTCCCTCGAGCACGTAGCTCTAAGGGATTTGTATTTTCTGAGGTGGAGCATGCTCATTAATTCGGGGTTGGACATGGCTTTATACATCAGGCATAGATCACCTCTAAGTAGGCGGTATGCAACTGAGTAGAGCTGGAGTTTCTTTAACCCAGCAGCATATGGCATCTGTTTGAGTCCCATGATCCTCTTTGTGAGGTACTTTTGGGGTCTTTCTAGTTGCTGCAGGTGTCGGGTAAGGTACATACCAAATGAGGCATTGTATTAAATTATGGGCCTAATGAGGGATGAATAAAGGGACACAATGACCTCCCTCGATCTAGATGTGAATCCTTTCATGATAAGGTGGGCTATATAGAAGGTCTTTCTAACCACTTTGGCAATGTGGTTGTCAAAGGGGAGATTACTGTCAACTTGGGTCCCCAGGTCCCTAATTACTTCTTCCGTACTTAATGGAGTCCCGCCTATGTGGTAATTTGTGGGAACTTTGTTTTTGCCAAAGGGTATGACTATACACTTTTTAGGGTTTAGCTTTAGGCCATGGCTCTGGCACCAGTTATCCGTCTCTATGAGACCCTTTTGGAGGATGCTTGTGTCAGCTGGAGAGTCAATTATGGTGCCCAGTTTGCAGTCATCTGCGAACTTGGTCAGCCACAGTCCTCCAGTGTTAGCCTGAACCTCCGAAAAATATATGCCGAACAAGAGATGTCCCAGAACTGAGCCTTGTGGGATGCCACCTGTAACTGGTTTAGAGTCTGACATGGCTCCAGCAATTCTGACTATGTGAGTTCTGTCCTTGAGCCAGTTTGCAACCCATCTTATGACATAGGGGTTTATATTTAAGCTGGAGAGCTTATCTATGATGCCCGAGTGGGGCATTGTGTCGAAGGCTTTTGCGAGGTCCAGGTAGGCTGTGTGCACTACCTTCCCCTCATCAATGGCCTTGGTGACTGTTTCAAAAAATCAACCAGGTTTAAGAGGCAGGATTTGCCCTTAACAAAGCCGAATTGGGTAGGATCCAGTGTCTGTAGGTCCCCAATGTCTTTGTTTATGAGTTCCATGATGATCCTCTCCATAGCTTTGCAGACCAGGCTAGTCAGGCTTATGGGGCGATAGTTTCCAGGGTCCGTAGAGACACCACCTTTGTGGAGTGGGACCACTGTTGCTGTACGCCATTCTTTGGGTACATATCCTGTAGTAAGGCTGAGATTGAACAGCATCTTTATGTGGGGGTTTAGCTCTTCTTGGAGTTCATGTAGGATGCAGCCCGGGACACTTCTGGTCCCATTGATGCTGTGTTTTTTGCTTTGGAGAGGGCGGCTCTCACCTGAGCATCTGAGATGTCAGGGACGCAGCACTCTGCTGGGATAGATATTTGCTCTTTGGGGGGGGGGAGAAGTTTGCACTGAACCTGTCTGCCACGATGTTGGCAATGTCTGTGGGTTCAGTGTATTTTTTGTCATTTTGGACCAACTCTGAGCATATCTGGGAGTTGCCACCCAGGTTCCTAACATAACTAAAGAAGTCCTTGTGATTATCTTTATTGTCCTGTGCAATTTTTCTCTCTAAGCTGGCCTTGGATGATTTTATGAGGGATTGTAGTTTTTTGTTAGTACTGATCAGAGATGCGTTCCCTTTTAGGGATTTTGCTCTATCATGTAGTAGCATCCTCCTTTTTTTGTACAGCTTATTTATGGCTGGGGTCCACCAGGCAGGATGCCTGCCTTTGGATGACTGAGTCTTGGTTTTGTTTGGGATAGCATGATCCTTGCATTCCTGAAGGTGTCCATAGAATGCGTTTATAAAGGATTCTGCAGTTTGAGCCGTTGATTCCACTGGCCCAGGGGCCTTGAAGGATTCCACCTCGGTTTTGAGAAGTGTGACGTTAGCTTTTGAGAAGTTTTTCACTGTGGTTTTCTGGGCTGTGGGTGGGATTGTGATCTGGATATCCAGTGAGATTGAATTATGGTTCGATCTTAGCAATGAGGGGAATACCTCTGGTATGGAGCATAGAGTCCCCATGTTGGTGATGACCAGGTCCAGTATGTTATCCCCTCTTGTGGGGGTGGTGAATAGTTATTCCATAGCATTTGAGTTTATAAATTCTAGGAAACTTTGGGCTAGAGTTTTGGGGCTTGAGTAATGCTCCCAGTCAATGTTTGGGTAGTTGAAGTCACTCATTATAATGGTGTTTGGAGAGACCTTCATATACTTAGACCCAGCTTGTCCAACATTGCTCAATATTAACCAACATTGCTGGACGTTACCCAATATTACTCAACATTGACCACAGTTGTGCTAGTTGGTGTGTGCAATTTTCTTTACATATACTACATGGTGGTAAATGCTATTTAGCACTGCTTTATATTGCTTAACACATCACAATCATGCCTCAGGTGGTGCTGCAGGGCTGGCTATGTCGGATACACATATTGCACTCCCTATATGTGTTTGGAAGCAGGTAGTGTCAACTTAGGCATCCCTTTTACTATATGTGTGAGCCAGAGAGAGGTATAATTTCCAGAGTTCCTACTGAGCCAGTGTATGTGCTATGCGTTGCCTCTTTGCCAAGGCCAAAGCATACTGGGAACGCCTCCTTCTGCCTACTGGGGTAGGCTCAGGTTGTTCCTCCTCTGAGTCACGCTCTGCCAGTGATGGCCTTGGCAATGGTAGGGGGCTGTTTGGCCCAGGCCTATGCTGGTCCTGCTGCAGCTGTTTTTGCAGGATCATATTATGTAGCATAGCATGTACCATGACAATTTGGGTACATGTAGTTGGTGAGTACTGCAAGGCTCCACCAGATGTGTCCAGGCACCGTAACCATGACTTGAGCAGCCCAAGCATACGCTCAATTACATTTTGTGTTTGTGCATGTGCCTCATTATGGCATTCCTGTTCAGGTGTGTGTACATTTCTGATGGGTGTCATCAGCCATGGCTGCAGTGCATGGCCAGCTACCCCCACTAGGTGACCATGTGGGATGTCCCCGTTGACAAATGTCTGGTACAGCTGCGTCAGATGCCAGATATGGGAATCATGGTAGCTTCCAGGGCAGCCAGCACACACATTCAGTATTATGCCCTGGGCATCATACACGACCTGGCAGTTGATGGAGGGGAAGCCCTTGTGGTTGAAGTAGACCCTACCCCGCTCACCAGCTGGTGCTTTGATGCATATGTGCGTTCAGTCTATTGCACCCACTACCTCAGTGTATTCCACTATTTGCAGGAAGAGAAGCATATTGCTGGCCAATTCCCCACGGGAATTGGGGAAATATACATGATCACCGACATGTGCTGACCTGGCATCCAGGAACTGGTGCAGTACCCTGGATGGTGATACCTGTGATATCCCCATCATATCACCAGTTGGTCTCTGGAAGGTACCTGTTGCTAATATTCTTAGGCCAGCACATATCTTGGTTTCCACTGGGATGGGTTCCCCTCTGTTAGTTCTGTGTATGAGGTGTGGCCTGCACAGCTCAACTATTTGCTGCAAGAGGTCTCTGTCCACTCTATAGCGCTCCACTATCTCCAGCTCATGTAGCCCCTGGTAGGTTACCCTGGGCCTGTACACTCTTCTCCTTCTCCTCACTGTGGGTTGTCCAGCAGCATTTGCATTATCACCACCCTCAGCATGTTGCATATGTCGCCTTATAACAGCAATGGCAGCCCCTAACATTTTTTGTCTCAGTAATGCTTTTTCAGTTTTCACTTCTATTAGCTTACTGCAGTGTTGCAGTGTCTCTTGAGAGAAACATAATGGACTGTTGTTTGCAGAGTTTTAAGTGCTGGGCTGGGCTAGTGTACTGCCTGTGTAATTGCCTGATTCAGATTGTTTTCACCTACTAGCTCTGCTAGTACTCCCTGGTAATTTCCTACTATTTGGTGTGCTTCCTTTTCCCTTTCTGTTTCCTCGGGGGGGGGGGGCAGCACCGTGCACACAAGCGCAAACATGCGCACAGCAGCTAACACACGTGCACACATGCTTACACGGATGAAAACTTGCTTATTCTTGTTAAAATGCGTGCACACCGGCGCAAATGCACTTACAACTGTTTACACAGCCTTACATATGCTTACTCCGGCTTACACGTGTGCACACATGCTAACACGCACGCATACTGTCTTACTTGGGTTTACTGGTGCGCAGAAGTGCGCATGCATGCTCAGCAAAAACTTTGGTGTTATCCATGGCATACACCTTCAATTTCTCTACTTTACCTAGCCTACCTGTTGACACACCTCTTTCAATGATATGTAAATGTCAGCTGACACATGCCACTTTGCTCCAATGAGCTTCACTTCTTTCATGCATACCCCCCCTCGTGATGTCACCTATCTTCTACTCTGTTACTCCCCTTATCCTACTCCTACACACCACTGACTGTGCTCATTTGCTATGTAAACTTGCGATTCACTATCCTAACCCTCATTTGCATAGGATTGCCTACTAATGTTTGGTTACAGCTCTTAGACTGAGCTTCCCCCCTTAGAAATCTCTACTCAGTGGCGCTGTTGTCTTCAGTCTGCCATTCACTTGCATTGTAAATTCATATCAGCAATAAAATCCACATTTGTGGATCTTAATTATTGATTTTCTGTTTTTTAGGGTGCAGCGGGTTTGCATGGCGCTGCGCTATGCTTAAACCCGGGATCGGGATGAAAAAAAAAAGATATTTTATTTTTATTTTGCATCACTTCACATTGTTAATGGCTGTATTTTTGGCCATTGGCATGCTTCCTCCTGTAAATGCATCCTTTTTTTTGAGCTGTCACGGCTCTGTTTTGCTATTTGCAGAACCGTACTCAGCTGTCAACTGAGTACATTTCTGCAAATAACACTACTCCTACTTGGACAGGTTCGGGTTTCCTGGATCGCAAATTTAACTCATTTGCATAGCTTTCACCTGCAATTGAGGTAATTTGCATATCCAAACCCTGTCTGTGTAGGACTAGTTTTGAGAGCTCTGTTGCATGCCCCTACCGGCTGTTCCTGGATCGCTCGGCGGACATCTTGGCTGCATGTCGTCTTACTCTACTCTTAGACTCCGTGCAAGCCTTCGTGAATCCAGCCCTTTGACTTAGTCAAAATGGCGTGATCAGAAGGTAAAACAGATGGCACTGAAGACTATAATAATGGAAGTGGTATACAGACATTGGGCATTTGTAGAATGTAAAACAAGAAGAAAGCAGAGTGTATTGTAATGTCAATGCCATGCACAAAGCTGTTACTGTGTACATCAAAGTCTTAACAAACTGTTCTGTATAGATAGCATCTGTTTAAACCAGTGTTTCTGAAACTTTGTAAGTTGGAGGACCCCTTTTATCAAGGAAATATTTTGGTGGACCCCTATAGGTGGCGGTACATATCCATTACTTTTGGATCAACCCCTCTACCCTCCCATTCACCCCCCACTCCCATGCAGCCATTTCAGTGTTTCATTACTTAGCTATCCCCCAGTTGCCATAAACACTGCTCAAAATTCTCAGTATATATACTGTTTTCTGCTTTACTTTTAAAATGATTACAGATATTTCATTTAAAACTTTTATTTTAAATTTTATAGCACAAACACTGATAGACATTTGCTAAAGCTAAACAAAGCAATACCGCCTCACAATGAAAACAGACTTAGCATTAAAACATTTCTGTCTTTGAAACTCACATTCACTGAAACAGCACTGAAACCCACATTCAAAGAAAATGCATCTGGCCAGTGGTGGATTAAGTTTTCCTTTGGGCTGTTTTCAAAGCATAGGTCCCTTGTGAACATTTTTAGGAACATGCAAAAGTTATTTGATTCACCTTCCTGATTGTATAATTAAATTGTAAGATACAATAAATAAAGTATATCCCTTGTATAATACAGCACCACTTGGTAGAACATGTTTTAAGTGTATAGTTTTGCACATTTTTCCAGTAAGCAATGAAATAAAACATATGAACCAATAATGACAGAATTGTCTAATTTAGAAAATTTCAATGATAAAAGGCCAATCAAATGTCTGTCATTATAATCCACCAATACCTGTCAATATGCACAATCTCCACAGAAGTAAAAGTCATTTGACTAATTCTACCTTAAAGAGATCTGTAACCAAAGAAAGGTTGCTATTAACAAACAACTTTATATTTCAGTGTTTCATCTACATACAAAGTCAGTGGCTGCTGCCATTGAAGAATAAAATGCCTACTTATGTTACATAAAAACAAAAAATGGTAAGCTGGTAGTACTGCATTAATGGCAAACTGAAAATAGATTCACAGTTACTAGGCATTTCATCAAAAGGAGGGCATGTTCAATTTTTTAGCACCCACCCCCTGAAAATACAACACAGTATCAGCAATCCATCTACATGCTGTGGGAGTAGAACCCCAAACCTTCTGTATTAAAATGCAAGCACTCAACCTGTTGTGTTACTAAAACTGTTTTAAAATTCTATACCACAATAGTGATACCATTTGTTAGCTAGCTAAACAAAGCATTTTCACAGAGCAGACAAACATATGGGGCAAAAATCTGAGCATTCTGCAAAAACCTGGACAGCTGAGGGGTATGCTAAATATGTCTTACACACACACACCCCTTTCTCCCTCCCTCTTACATACACACAGCTGCTCTTACACACACACACACACACACACACACACACACACACACACACACACACACACACACACTGTACCCCTCAAAGGAAGTTGTTTTGCATTAGTAAAATTTTCTGACAGATATGAAGTCTAAAGCTCAAATGTCTGCTATTATTTTCTGACTTCAGTCCTAAATGATTTGTCAGGGATTTGCCAGAAAAACACAATTTTTTGAGAAACAAACTAAAATTATGAGGCAACATATCTGGACATTCTGCAAAAACCTGAACAGATGAAGGGCATGTTACCTATCTCTTAAACAAACCTCTTTACCTCTTACACACACTTCTACCTGCCTCCCTCCCTCTTACACTCACACACACTTCGAACTGCCTCCCTTACTCCCTTACTCTTTGCACACACACACACACACGCACACACGCACACACACACACGCACACACGCACACACACACACACACACACACACACACACACACACACACACACACACACACGCACACACACGCACACACACACACACACACACACACACACATACACACACACACACACACACACACACACACACACACACACACACACACACACACACACACACACACACACACACACACACACACACACACACACACACACACACACACACACACACACACACACACACACACACACACACACACACACACACACACACAACCCTACCTCCTTCTTACACATACACACCTATCTGCCTGGCTCCCTCCCTCATACACACACACACACACACACACACACACACACACACACACACACACACACACACACACACACACACACACATGCCTGCCTCCCTCCCTCTTACACATACACCATACCTCTCAACCTCTTCAGCACAAGAAATCTGGGTAAAGCATGTCATAATGGGGTGGAAGACAGATGGCTAAAATTAAGGACACATTTTAAATATTGCTCTTTCAAATTTGAAAGTTGATAGAACAGGTTTTGCATTAGTATGAGTTTTCTGAAGGATATGAAGTATACAGTGCAAATGTCTGCCATTATTTTCTGACTTCAGTGTGAAACGATTTACCAGGGATTTGCCAGAAAACATAATTTTGTGAGAAACAGACCAAATGAGGCAAAAATCTGGACATTCTGTGAAAATCTGCACAGGTAACAGCTACTCTCTCAACTACATCACTTCATTTTTAAGCCTTAATAAAAAAAAAAAAAATTACCTTCAGGTCAGGGTCTTTCAAGACGATCGTCTGGATCTGCTCTGCAGTAATTTCTATCATCAATGACCAACAGATCCAGGACCTTACTTGGAGGGAATATAATAGCGGTTTAAATTTACCTCCAAGTTTTAACTGCCAGGCAGAAAACACAGGGCAAGTGACCAGCTGCTCAGCGTTAACCACAATTGCGGAAATTGTTCCTTCTTTCCATCTCTAAAAACTCAGGGCAAGCAAAATTAAACAGCTCAGCTGCATACAAGGAAATCTCTTTTTTTTTTTACAAGGTTGCTGGTTATGCCCAAAATCTAGGTGAACTCTTGGACCCCTGGAATGTATGGTACAGACCCCCAGGGGTCCGCAGAACCCAGTTTTGGAGACACTGGTTTAGACAGTTGTATTATTTTCTGCTCGTTATTTTATATCTACTTATTGTTTAGATATTTTCCAATGAAAGTGGAGCTTTTAAAGTTTGCCTACAGGGGCTTAGAATTAACCATTAGCATGGGCCTACATTTAGACTCTTTCAAATCATGTCAGCCATTCATTACTGCAGGAAGTCTTTTCACCTTTATCCATTGTTCAAAAAAACAGCAAATGATCAAATCACTCCTAACATTTCTAATGTATACGCATTTCAAAGCAGAAGCAACAGCTACTGTTTGGATCTATTTAAAATCTGGTTATCTTGGTTTTATAGTGATCAAGTGTATGAACTGGGAAGTGCTTAGTTTTCCAGTTTAACCAATATAACAAGGATCTCCACATAATCCCATTAACTCTGTTTCCTCAGGTTTTGGGAGCCATTGACTGTTACTACATTACCACTAAGGCCCTGCCTGGTCAACATTGTACCCAATTTAACAAATGGAAAGGTTTCCTCTCCATCATCTGTCAGCAGTTCTGCAGTACACAGTGCATTATATATAATGTGTCTGTGCATGATCCAGGCAGTTTCCATGACTCCCAGACCTGGCAAATATGACCTATACCAGCATTTTGTGTGAAGTGACATCCTACAGGATCATCCAGTTAGCAGATACATGCATTACCATCCACAGAGCCCATGATAGCCCAGTAACATTATGATGAGTAGCAGACCACTCATAGTGTTTAGTGTTGGATGGTAAAGGTGAGGCATCTTATTCCTTGTTGCCAAGGTTCCCACCCATGGCCACCAGATAGTGGCATAGTGGACATCTAATATTGCAAATTTGCAAACACATAATATTATAAAGCATGTCCACAGAGTGTAGACATTTTGATTCTGCTGCCTGATTACATCTGGCTGTGCACTGCATTAAGCTTCTGAGATATGCTGTAAGTATATGATGCCTGCCATGCTGCACAGCATGCTGCTACAGAAACAGTTAATGAAAGTAGAAAGGATAGGACTAGCTGAAATGTATGTACAGGCAGTGGATGAAGAATAGGTTGAGCAGTCAGAGAAAGACACACCTGTGGCAGGTTACCAAATGTGAGTGCAGTATGCTGTGGCAAGGACAAAGATGTAACATCTGAATCACATCTGTAGACCATGACAGAACAAACACAGAACAACAGTTAAGCATGCATTTACATACCCAGGCTATTCAGTACACAACCTAATGCACATGAGTCAAGGGGTTAATAGACAATGGTTAATTTCATCATTTACACAGGTTGAAAGGCACAGTGGCATGGGAATACAACACTGACATAGGTGAAAAGTTCATGGATGGTGCCTGCAGTAAGCTTGCACAAAGCTAGGATGTTGAGCTGTGTCAGGGATCATATCCTCAAGTAATGGTGTGGGGCTTTTTGGAGTGGAGTGTTATCCAGGTGTAGCACCTACCCTGCAGAATCAGTTGTGGAGAGATGTATGTCAGATTAAGTCATAGTGTACAGGCTCCATATGCAGGATTGTGGTCATGTTCCCTGCTGTGTGGTCATGGCAGTTGCTATCTTGTTACTGTGTCCTGTTCGACCAGCAATAGGTGCCATTCAGGGTGAGTTAGTTACTAGGGAGAAGTCTGTTGTGGAACTTCAGGTCTATGAATATAATGTGTCAAGTAATCCTACAGAGGAACTGTTCAAACATCATGAACATCCACCATATCTGACAATGGCTATTGGTGGAATTGATGATCAAACCAGTAGATCTACTTCAGTGTTGTCCACATCCATGTGAGTGCCCCTGCCTAGGAGAGTGGATCCAGAGAAGTGTCATCCACATCAATGTGATAAAACCAACACCTGTGATGGAGGTGATAGGAGAACCACCAGAGAGTCATCCATGTCTACTTTAGTTGCAATGACCAGAAAAAGAAGGAGGCAGCAGTGGAGGAAGCCACATGGGAAAAGTTGCTGTGCTAACCTTTGGTATGCAACCATCTCCTGCTTTAGCAGTGCCATTCATGTGCAAACAACCAAAGGGATTTAATAAAGTCTTCCAAATGAGCTTCCATTCTCTGTAATGGTTTGAAGTGGTCATAGAAGTCATATATTTCTTAATAAATGACATGGGACATACTGAGCAACTTTGGCATGGTCTAAGTAGCATACATCTGTGCTAGGTTATATCCCTAGAAATTCTCTAGTTGGTGTCAGTGGTAATACCAATGGCATGTGATATATATTCATGAAGTTATCACCAGGTACCTATGCACTTCTCTGCAATGCCATGTGTATGCACCTCGGTGGAGTTCATCCCTCAAATGCTGCTAGTATGTCTTCTAACTATATGCTATGTGGAGCAAACATGAACGGGAAATCTGTCATTAAACACTTGTTTTGCAGGGAGATGATCCTGATCCTCTGCACCCCTCTCATTTGTGGGGAAGAAAACGGTTCCTTCCACTAATAATACAATGTTGCTGTGTCATTTGACTGCACTGTGTGCACACTACTGTCATTGTCAACCTTTACAAATGTGCACTGCTGGATCATCCCCTAGTTGAAGCTGTGAAAGTATACACATAAAAAGTGTGCATGTCGGTACATGAGGAGCCACTCAACACCACCAACTGTGCAGCAGACAGGCTACTGCATGTCAGAAATTTACCAGGATATCAACACATACATACTAGTCTGTAGAGGATGCATCCATTGCTCTCCTCAGGTCCTTAGGTGACAAATGTGAAGTATGGTATGTGGGAGCACACTGTGCAAAGGTTCTTGGTGTGTTGTCTTGCAAATACATGTTACACTGCTCATCTGGGACATCTCCAACAGACAAACATACAGTCACCACCTGTGCTGCAATTAGTTGAAATTGGTACCCTGATGTTCCTGGTTGTGACTAAAACACACTGAGTGGTCTATACACATCAACTGGATGAGCTACATATATGTTGCATGATGGCATTTGTCAGTAGTTAACTGGAGCATCCCCTAAAGACTCTCAGGTCATTCTAAAGAGTTCATCTCCTAATCTAGACCGCTTGCTAGAATCAGTGTGCTGTCAGTGTCTTCTCTAAGTGCTTTGAGGAAGTGATCTGTTTCTGTGAGCTAATAGTGACAATGGCAGACCTGACATCAGCTATCTACTGTGCCCTACTGCTATCAAGTAATATTATAACAATCACACTACAACACACCTGTAGCACTATGTGGTTAAGTTCAACAATGGCTTTTATGTGTTACACTGTTTCCTTTTACAACTGGTCCATGAAGGCCTTATCTGCATTATCCATATCCAGGACATGTCTTTCCTCTATATATAGGACAACCCTGATCAGTGCAATTATCTCAGCAAAACACTACAACCCATACTTTGTAAACAGTGAGGCATGCCTTTCTATCCTCCATTAGGTGAACAGTGACTAATCTGGTTGGTCCTATGGCCTTGCTGTTTGAACATATGCCCCCTCTCACCCGGTATTGCAATATTTCTTGCCTTTTTCTGTAACCTAATTATATTTCCTATCCACACTCCAAAAAAGCCAGAGTAATCCTATGGGCTAGGCTTGCAAAGGCTCCAGGGCCATTAGCCTAGTACACATCTATGAACCTATATCCTTACCAGGGACATTGCAGTGTTAGCACACAGCAATCAGTATGGCAGGACAGCTGTGTCAGTTTGCCGTACATCCCGGATTTCTTCCTGCAAAAATACATTGCAATACTGCTGTCTGCTGTAAGTTTTCAAATTATTTCAAATACTGCATTATTGTATGGTTTCCAAAATTAATCTCTTTCTGTAGTGCATTCACTTGTAATATTCCAACTGTACTTCTGGCAATGCAATTTAATCTCTTTTAGCATGGTGTTTATGTTACTACAATCCTTTTGCACTGGCCCATAATTGAAACTGGGTCAACTTCTTAGAAGCAGTTGTCCCCACCACTATATCACCATGCTAAAAAAGCAATGTAGCATACCTTTTATTGAATTATTGTGTTTATTTATTATCAGCCATAATGCTTTACATGATGCCTGTTATGAATTATGTATATACACTGTGATCAATTAAGATTTGCACAGTTTTTTTTTTTTTTGCCTGATGAGGTTTTCAACACAGTTATTACAAGGTAATGTCCACTGGCATAATTTTATTTATTAAGAGCACACTTAAGCTTGTAGGTCACATAGGGTATATAGGCTGTACAGCTGACATTGTGGTTGTGCTACTGAACACATCCATCTGACTGCAATAAATGGAAATTGCACTACTTTGGTGACCATTGATGAAGTTCTCAGTTACTGCAATGTGTGGTATCTTACAACTGCTATCATTTTCTCTCCTGGAGTTGACCTGGTGACAGACTGTGTGGATCTGAGTGCAGCTGAGCTCCTACAAGGCAAAGTAAATTATTTTCTTACATGTTGCACATGCAAGGCAGAGTACCTGCTGTGATACCCCTGGCATTCACTTTCTAGGACAGGGAATGATACCACAGACTGATTAGGCACTGCCTTAATCATTTCCCTAAATGGCAGGAAAGGTCAGTGAAAGACAACCAAACTACTATGGTAATGATGAATTAATGCTTTGCCATGTTAAGGTTAGCCTTACTGTATAAATATTGGCTGTTTTTATGTCCAGTGTCACGTTATGCCAGTTAATGGTTTGTTTTGTGTCTTGCAGCACAAAATTTCCTACCTGAAAAGACAGCCCAGACATTCCTGCCATCAGCGTAAATGTATTGTATTACTACAAAACATGTATATCTCTGTTTCTCCTGCTAACCCCACCACAGCCTAGTTTTAGATTTCTGTTCAAAATCCAATCTTTGCATAATTGTTTACTGCTTGTGCGACTGACAGATGGTTTTAAATGTATCTGCAACTGTGCTGGTGACCTTATTTGTGCCATTTATTCTTGACATTATAATCCTTACTCTTCTTACAATATATATATATATATATATATATATATATATATATATATATATATATATATATATATATATATATATATATATATTACTTAGAAACAATGCAGTGGAGGTATTTATGTTTTGCTGTTATTTGTGATTTACCAATGGGTTATCATCATGCAAGAAATACTTGAAGATACAAAAAAATACATTATACTTTAATTTAGATTATATGCAAATAAGTCAGTATGACTTTTCAGCTTACACTAATATTAATTATTTTACATGCACTGTATAATGAGACTGAGTCTGCACAATGATAAAGACCTTTGATTTTTGTTAGAACTGGTGTTTCCATAAACATCATTGCACTCATACCTCTCAGATTTTTGGTTTATATTTTTAGTCTCTTCCTCATAAAACTTGTGGTTTTCTGGCAAATCACAGAGGCTTGCCGTCACTAGATAATGGTTTACTTTTGAGTTTTAGACCTCATATCCTTCACAAAATGCATAATAATACACATCCTGTTATTGTAGCAATGTTCTAAGTTTAAAAGAGCAATATTTAAAATCATGTGTACATGTTATAATAGCAACAAAATTCACCAGCATTCTCACAGTACAGCTAAATAAAAAAATGTCATCATAAGATCCGTAACAGTACATGTATTATAATGTTCATGCTAAATGACAGATAGACAGTACCAGTTTCAAATAACTGCTAAACACACATTAGACTTTCAAAACAAAATGAATTTAAAAACATCCAGTCAGCTACTAATACAAATGTGACTATACCACATCATTGAATACTCTAAATTCGAACGCCTGTTCATCAAATTCTATTTTTTAAAATTTCATTTGTCGAACAACCATTTCAGCGAAAGTGTTTCCCACAGTAAGTAAAAAGATGGCCAACCTACTGTCCCCAACAATAAAACAGCATTTTAAAAACCCATCCTGGTGGGAAGCTGCATCCCCACACACCCCAGTGTATGTGGGGGGTTGTGCCCCCATACCCTCCCAACTAAATATACCAACTCTGAGATCAAACTACAAGTGGGAAAAGGACATACTCCTGATAATGGCACACTTGTTACTTACCATGGGAAAAAGTTCACAATGTTCATTTGATAGTTGAAGACTTTAACAAATAGGGTTCATCGAAGAGGCGAATGACATTTAGAGCATTCAACGATGTGATATAGACCCAACAAAAACATATGACATTCTGGTTAATAATAAATTTTACAGGTGGCAAGTAAATCAATGCACATAGTAAACTAGTTTTATGATGTTGCCTGTGGTGCTCAGCTCCTATTTGGATAATCTGAATATTTGTATATTGCATACTAAGGATATGAATTGCCATCATAGCTTTGACCAAACAATATAGAATAAACAATTTCAGTTAAATAATGAAAGACTTGACTGTATGATATTCAAACTGTTTTGTTCCTGTAACCTTGTTTCTCTGGGTGGTGCAACTATTATAATGTAATGCGTAACATTTGAAAATGTTTAAAAATGATAATTTATCAGCATGTTTTTAGAGTGTAATTTCTAATTCGACATAAGGATATACATCTGTATAAGCATTTTTAGTTGATATTTTGTGTTGTTCATGAGAATGAATTTTAAGGTCAATAAAGTGCACTATGTTTGAAAAAAAAAAAAAAGCTATAGAATCTTGAAATATTTCACCACACAGTCTAACCAAGACATTGTCAGACTCTGACATGGATGTTACTCAACAATCGCTGCTCAACTGCCTTCAGTCAAGATATGCAAGCATGTTGCCACTTGTTGAGCCAAGTCGTGTAGGGACAGAGCTTAAAAGGATCTATTTAAGCTCTTCCTCTAACAGTTTTCATCAGTCTGGTGGTTGGCTGAGCTAAACATAAATAGTTTACTTTGTTATTAAAGTCGTACATAAAGCAGGAATTTCTCTGGTGGTACTTTAATCTCAGAGAAAAGCTCATGGAGTCATCTGCTATATATCAAAGTGGTGAGTACTACAAAAAAAGAGCCTCAGGGTTTAAAGCTCACAGCTGACTTTGGATGATACTAGTTTTATAGTTTCTACCTTGGGAGTAAATGTGCTAGGTCTGTTGCTAGTGCAGGCAAAGTTTTTCCTGCCTTGATATGTATAGTTTTAGCCTAGTTTTGTTGCTGTAGCTGTTAATTTTTCAGATTTTTGTAGAATGCCAGGCAGTTGAATTATAATGTGGTTTGTTTCACAAAAAGTGGGTTATAGCAATGCTGAGTCTAAGGTTAATAACAATGATGGAATCTGAGTGCAGATTATCTCTTCACTATATTACATGGAGTAAAACTTAATATTTTAGTAATGTTCTAGGTTTATAAGGGTAATATTCAAAGCTGTCCTTGTTTCATGGTTTCCCTTAACTGGCTTTGTCAGATTTTTGTGGTATGAAATTGAACGGAGAGGTTGGTGAGAGTATGACATGACATTAGAGACTTGCTGCCTGGTTTAGGATTGGTCTTTTCCGTCCATGTATTGGAGCATTGGGGAAGAGATTCTCATATGGTGGAAAATACTTCAAGAGGATACACAGAATATTCTTTGAGAATACTGTATAGTGATTTCCTATAAAATGATATAGCAAAAGGTAAAGATAATAAAGTCAATTTGGGACGTAGTTCTGTCGTGTTGTTGATTTTACAAACTGTCCTTGCGGCAGCTTTTGAGTCTAGAGGTGAGTGTTGAAGGATTCTGGTACTCTCTTTACTGTTCACATTTGGCCAACACTTCCCATGGCTGGACACTCAGTGTTCTAGAATGTCCACAGCAGCTAAGCATCTTTTATACCTTTCACTGGTGAGCTTCTAGTGGGCATATTAATGCCAGATAAATCTTGACAGAATCAGTGACATGTTTTCAATTTTATTCTATTATTTATTTATTTATTTTTATTTTACATTTGCTGACCGGGCTAGTCTAGCTGGACATATTTCCATTTTCAGTAGAGGCCCGGGGAGAAAAGCTCCACACAGCTATACAAAGTATAAAAATATTGTGACAAGGTAAGTAAAGGATTAATAAACAATAAAACAGATGTTTTTTCATTCTAGATATAAAGTAGCAATAAACAGAATATTACTTAAGGAAGCTAAAAACAGTTGTAGTACAGGAGAGTTGCGTACAATACTTCACATCAGGTGCAAGGATTTAAACAATAGGTTAGAGTTTAACTAGTGACAGTCTTATTTACAGATTAAGGAAGCAATACTTCACATAAGGTACAAGGATTTAAGCAATAGGTTAGAGTTTAACTAGTGGCAGTCTTATTTACAAGACTAAATGTTTAGAAGAGAGGAAGTTAGTTTAGAAGAGGAAGAAACAGGGGTGATGAGGGTGGTTAGTCAGGGTTACTACAAGGGCAAAGCTAGTGCTTTTGGAGGTGTTTTTTAAGTTCTAGTTTGAAAAGTGGCAAGGATGTTATTAGAGTTAGTTCATTGGGTAGCAGGTTCCAGTTTTTTCCTGCTGTGTTGGTAAACAGAGAGTCACCAGCTGCATTATTAGACTTTGTTAAGCTAGCAAGGAGTTTGTTAGAAGAACATAGGGAGTTCAGATTATTGTATGGGACTAGGAGTTTTGAGAGTATAGGGGTATTATTGGGTTGGTGAAATATATTGTGGGCAATTGTGAGTTGGGGGATTTTCCGATGGTTTTGGAATTCAAGCCAGTCAAGTTGCCTGAGATTAGAGCAGTGGTGGGTTCTAAAGGGATTGCCAGTAGCGAATCTGGCAATGTTATTATAGGAAGTTGCTAATTTGTTAAGGTTAGTTTTTTTATTAACTTGAGACATTGACAGTATACAGTTATGTAAACTGATATTCATTGTTTGAAGTAAAGAAGTCTATAACTGCATTTATTGTCATTATTTATTAAGTGCTTCACCAACTTTTGTATAAAACAAAAGTCCTCATTTTTCTGCAAGAATAATAGGGGAAAAAGAAAAGTTAATAGAAAATCAGAGACATCCCTAAAAGCAGGTACACGAGTGATATGAGTGGATTACTGGTATTTAGTCCTGGCTTTAGTAAGTGCATTCAGTCCATGCCTTTACTGTTGTGTCAGGAAGTGATCACATTCAAGCAAAAGACCGCACTGTGTATACTCCATTCGAACTAGAGCAATGCAGTCTTCCACTTTCAAAGCATATTTTATTAATTTAATCATATATTTACCTATCTTCCCAGTGTTTACTTTCTGTCGGGAGTATTATAATTCATATAATGATTGATTATGATCATCTTCATTGCTTTTACTTTGATTAGTTATATAAATTAACTGGATTTATTTGAAATATGGAAGCATTTTTACAGATCCATCTCTCCCCCCCTCCTCTCTCTTAGTTAAGCCCCCAGTACCTCAAATAAGGTAGGGTAACCAAGTCATTTTTGAATAGACTAGACATTTTAAGGTGGATTATCCTATTTACAGGATTTGGGTTACCGGTGCAGTCAAAGGCACTGCCTTGAGATCTGGGTGGGTAATATTGTGACTGATTTCCAACAACCTGAATCCAGGCTGTCCCAGTTTCTACCTCCTATGTGTGCTTCGAGCAGTCTTGGCACAAATGTATCCACTGCCACCATTGCCCTGAGGACTCGTATTACAGTCCATACCCCCCCCAACATTAGACATACAATTCCTAGGGGCGATTACGTTATTGTTTTCAATCGCATAGATGCCAGTGGCATCCTGAGAATATTGGAAGCAGAAATCAGCAGATTCAAAGACTTGGCAGCTACCTTGGTCACCCTAGGGAAGAAGGCTTCAGCAAAGATGATCATCAAAAACTGAGAAAACTGGGTGACAGAGTTCATGGTATACATGGCTATACTAACTGAGAAACACTTGAAGCAGGCCCTGCCCATCTGGCATATTTTTAACAATCCGGAGAGTGGACCACAGCCAGAGCGGAAAAGTTTGGTTGTGGTATGACCAGCACTTTAGAAAGCTAAGAACAGTAAACAAAATGTTACACAAAGGCCAGTTCCACTCAAACACATGGCATAGCATCATGCTAGCCAAACCTGGGTCTTTTAATTCCTCCATTTCAATGGACACACACACAACAGGCTAAAGTTCTGTTGGGCTTTTAACACAGGCCAGTGGTTCCTGGTCATGCTTTTACTTTGACATTGCAGTTCATACTGCAGAAAGAACCAGTCAGCATTCAGGTTATGCATTAAGAATTGTCAACAGTCAATTGACAGTAATCAGTATCTGGGTGACAGGCCTCCTCCTAGTAGGCGGGACATGACAACTAAAGGAACAGGTTTCTTTCATGGTCAAAAAGGAAGTAATTCTTTTTGTAGGCAACCATGTACTTCCTGAGTCCCATTCACTGATCAAGGTCAAGATTTTAGAAAGTGAATATCCCAACAGATGGACATCCTTTTTCCTTATTCAAGGTTTTACCTCAGGCTTTTCCATTGGGTCCTCTGTGACAGCTGATGCAAAGCCAGCCAAGCTTGGTGAAGGGGAGGTGAAAGGATGTCTATAGACATATTACGACCAAGCTGAGTGATGGTAGGAGTACACACCCTTTTGTCTGCTCTATGGAAATTCTTCATAATTCTCCCATTAGCTTCATCCTGAAGAAGAACATGGGTGAATTCTATCTCATCTTCCATCTACCCCACCTAGCAGGAATGTCAGTCAATGACTTTATTGATAATGAGCAAACTAAAGCTTGTTCTTTATTCGTGGATCACACAGCTCAGGTTATTAAGAAATTTGCGGAATCTTGGCTCTTAGACTTGGTATCCAATTAGCTTTTAGGGTCCTCCTCACCAGGGTTTGATAGTAGCTTCTCTTGGGTTTTTCCACTGATGGAAGATTCTTCTTTGATAAAGTCATGCCCATGACTTTCTCGACTGTTTGCACCATGTTTTAAACCTTTAGTACAGTCCTACATTGGTGCTGGCAACACAGGGCCCAAAAGCAAAGTGCTATCCAATATTTGGATGATTACTTCATAGTGGATAAGAGAGAAGAGGGAGCCAGGAAAGGAATGTGAATTTTCATTAGCTTGTGAAATTATTTGGAAGTTCCTCTGGCCTTGAACAAATAGATAAGTCCTGTCAGGTCATTATCTTTTTGGGCCTGGAAATTGATGTCCATGCTTCAGCCTTCATTCTGCCAAGAGACATGATGCAAAACCTTAATTCTATGTTTGTGGGTTTCTGGGAGGCAGTGAATGTCATGATTAGTGAGGTGATGCAGTTACACAGCATCCTCAATTTGGACTGTCAAGCGATTTCTCCAGGATGGACCTTTTTGAGAACTGGTTTGAACATGCTGAATGGAGGGAAAAGTAAGCACCACTGGGTGCAGATCCCAGCCAGAATAAAAGAAGATCTTCAGTAATGAAAGACCTCTGTTGGCAATTTTAATATGGTAGCTTTCTGTCAGAGTTCTTGAGCATCATCTGAGGTTCATCAATTGTTTGCCAACACAGGGTTAGGAATGAGCAGATACTCCATTAATTTGTGATAGCAAGGCCCACTTCATGGCTGGATCACAGGTTCATAGATTAGTAGTAGGCTAACTGCCCTTGTGGGCCATTTTCAGCCTAGCCAATTACCCCATGTGACAATCAAACCCAGCACCTTTTGTTTGTAAGGTAAACATCTTAACCATTATGACAACCTCCCACCCCTTAGCCATCCAGTATTCCTTTCTTGCCTAGTCTGTCTTTTCCATGTCCCACTTTGTTCTGCACTCCTCATTTCTTTTGATGACTTCCTGGACTTACTCAGTCAGCTTCCTTTAAGTACTTTATTTTTACCCTTTGGCCACATATCTTTTCTGTAGTCATCACACAGGCTGTTCTGAGGTGCTTCCATTCTTCTTCAACTAGGTCTGTTTCCTCCTCTACTTGTCTTGGGGTACTTGAGCACTGAGTAAATTCTTGTACATTCTCTCCAACTAATTGTCTTCTGTTCATGGGTAAGCTTCAGATGGAATCAGCATGTTTTGGGGCAAGACCTCCACAGAAGCACAAGTAGATAGCCCAAGTAGATAATGCAAAGGCCAAACGGGTATTGGCCAGAGGTCAGGCTCAAACCTTGTACCTTGTGCATGGGAGGCAAATACCTTAACCACTGTGCTATCTGGTCTCTGATAGGGCATAACCCTTTTAGAGATTTTTTTTCAATTTAGATTGCTACTCTGGGCTGGAGGGGGGCATTTTACTACAGCAGCATCATATTCAATTCTGATAGTTAGGCAGTAATCCAAGCACTAGAAAAAAAGCCTCCTTTTTCCAAGTAGGTCAATTCAGTTCTGAGGTTGCTGGTTTTATTAAGCTTGTAAATCAGTTTAACTTTTGCAGCTAAATATATCCCAGGGAAGCTCAGTGGTATTAATGACAGACTGTCACATTTTTAATCTGCCAGATTTTGACAGTTGGCTCTGGAAGCTCCACAGTTTCAGATACCTGTGCCACCAGAGATTAGGTTACTTGGTGAAGATTAACTTTCAACCTTTTTTCCAGGTCATGGGCTGAGTACCAAGAACTCATACTTTACATCGCTCAGTGAACTTAGGGCATTTTATCTTGGGATTGCCTGACCATGAAAGACATTGATCTATTACAGTTATTGCTCAATTTATAGTTCAAAGGTGTCTGCTGAACAAAGCAGCAAGTGCAATTTGCATTCATCTAGCAGTGCCTGGTTGGGTAACTAATTCTCTTCATTTTCAAAACATCACCAGCCATTTGTTTGCTTTCATAGCTGTGAAAGGCTGGAGAAGTATTAATGGGAAAGGTTCAATCCGCAGGAAATCCATAAGCAGGCATCTTTTGTGAGCCATGAAGTGAGGGTTTTTTTGCCTCTTCCAGGGACTTCCAGACTTTTGTAGTCTGTGGTCTGGGAGAAACTGCTCTCATGGTTATATGCAGGCTCTTTTAGGAATAAGTGAGCTTCTTCAGTCATAAATCTGGGGGGATGTAATCTTATTCAAACAGCATGTCACCATTTGGCTAAATATTTAGTCAAAAGCTGATCAGACTAGTCATGGGCAACAGGTCTGTGTAGGTAAGGCAAAAACCTGTTTCCACTCCACACTTCACTGGTCTGTAGTCTTGCACTTGCAGCGTCCAGGTGTTTCCCCTTCTCAAGTTTTTTTTTTTTTATATATATACCTTGTTTCCAGATATGTAATTGCACCCATATATGTCACTTTAATGCTTCAGAAGACCTTGAGATACTAAGAAATTTCCCATCAGACTTTTCATCACAATCTGTTAGAACTGGTAGACCTAGCACAGGAAGGTCAATCTCTACATGTTTTGAAGTGGATGGGAAAATCGGCATCTGGCACTTTCCTGTCTTATATCAGGAAGTAATCAGCTTATTTTAATTGTAAGTGAAATGGCCCTGCTGATCTTAGGTCAGTCTTTAATTCAGAAAACAGAGTCTTGATAACCATAAGGCCTTCTTCAGCTATGTCAGAAATCTCCAGGGCGGCACACAACAATGTACTGAACTGGTGGTTAATGGTACCACATTCATAGAACCTGGCAATATAGCAAATCTATTAGTGGATAAATTCAGTTCCAACTTTATCCCTCTCTCTTATCCCCAACCATCCCCAAAGAATACCATGAAACATAACTTTTTTAACTATAACTAGGCAGCTGGTACTGGTTGCACTCATTAAAATTAAGAACAAAGCCTCAAGAGGCCCAGATAACATCCAAGGATGCCTTATGTTCAGTCTAAAATATGACTTCTCAGAAGCTGTGGAGTAATTATTTAACTATAATCTTAAACCAGGCTTTGAGTCTCATGAATGCATGACTGTGAAGGTCATCACCCTTCCTAAGGGTGGGCCTATATCAGATCCTAGAAACTACAGACCATTTAGTCTGACTATCCTTATTTGCATAGCCATGGAAAGCATTGTCATGGAAATTATCAACAGACCTCCCGACACTGGATCTATCTCAGTTTGGCTATGTCAAAGGAAGGTCATGATTAATCAGTCTAGTGGACTTCTTTAAAAAGGTCACTAATGCTGTGGATGAGGGGAAAATGGTGCATACTGCCTACCTAGATCTGGCTAAAGCATTTAATTCAAAACCTAACTCAAGTATTGTCAGTGAATATATAAAACTAGGCATGCACCCTTTTATAACACTATGGATAGCTATCTGGCTCACTGATAGAATGCTGGAGGTTAGAATCAGTTAGGCCACCTCCACAAAGAGGCCAGTCACCACTGCAGTCCAACAGGGCTCTGTGCAAGGCCCACTCTCCTTTTCCATCTATTTCTCAGATATTAAAGCCAATGCCATGGGTCTCTTCCTAACCAAGTTTGAAGATATTTCAAACTGGGAACAGTCATTGAACCCCTCCAAGATGAGTGCACTCTTCAGGAAGGAAGGAACACAGACAAACTCTTGGTGCCAAAGCCATGGCTACAAACTCACTGCTCAGAAATACATTATAGTATATTCTGAAAAATTGGCCACACCAGACAATTAAGTAATCGATAAAAATCCCTAAAAGTTGATTCACTAGTTAGGGATCTGGGATTTCATGTAGACAGTAACCTAGACTTTAACCAGTATATGTCCAAGGTAATAAGAAAATCCTTCTTTGTTGTTCAACTTTTCAGCAAGGGCATGGCACTGAGATCCAGAAAGGTCATTATACCAGTATACTTAGCCCACATTAGACCCATCATAGCATATAATGCCCCCTTTTGTATGTGTCCATCAGGTACATATTGAAGGGGGCATCATAGAGTATAACACCCCCTTCGGTATGTACCTGAGCAGACACATACAAGCAAGTGGAACAGCTACAAAGGTTCCTTATAAAAGGAATACAAGAAGTAAACAAAATGTCCTATGTTGATTACCTCAAAGCACTGTCTTTTTATTTGAGATCATACAGACTTCTGAGAGATGATCTTTGCCTGGAATACAAGGCATTTCCATTCCCTGCTTTGATAAACCTTTTGCATATCCGCAAAACAAACTGCATCAGAACTACTAGATTAAAATACCTAAACTTTACTTGAAACATTAACAGGGCATACTGGGGAGACAGATGTATTTCTCAGAGAATTCCCATTCTTTACAACAAGCTCCCCATCCATGTGAAGGAAAGTTCCTCCCTATCCTTATTTATGCAAAACTTGGACCAAAAGATGGTTAATTGTAAATTCACCAATGGTCTGGCACCTCTTTCTCTGATGGCAAAGCAAAGGCAGTCAGTAAATCACCCCCTATATAAATCAAGCTCATGGCTCACATTTGGTTTGCATGGCTAGGCTTGTTAGCCTTGTATATACCTATGAACCTATGAAACTATTAAGGCATCCACTCGTTGGAATGGTGCAATTTTTCTCTTGGTCTATCCACTTGTTTGGTTATTCTGGTTTATCGTGGCTACAGTTATGGGATGTTTGCCAACTTTTGCTTTTTTGCTGGCTTATCCCCAGCACAGTGTTTATTCAAATTGGTGGAAATGACTTGACACAAATACCCAAAAAGATTATTTGGGCCAGAATTTTAGCAGACTTGCATACCTTTAAGTCAAGGCACGCTGAGGTACTGATACTTTAAACTGCCTTTATACCTAAATTCCTTTGACATGGTGCCATTTACCCTACAGTCACTGAGCTGTTGAAAGAATTCATTAACCATTGCCTTGCAAGGTCATCCAGGGTCTTATTTATGCATCAAAAACAACAAAAAACGCTATGCCAGGAATTCTTTTCACACAATTTAAAGACCAAGTTTAGTGTTTTTGTCTTGAAACATTTTAAGACTTTTGAGAATATACAAAATACTAACAAATCATACATTTAAAATACTGTTGTTATGACACGCCAAATTACATGTTGTGCCTAGGCTAATAACAATAGTTCTTTAACTAATTTAGGTATACGTGATTGAACACCCAGATCTTACAAAGTCTGATGAGGACTTCTATGAGAAGAACAAAGTCCATCTTAATGCATTTGGATTAGATTGGCAAGTTTCTTTAGAAACACACAGTGCACATTCTGCAAGTGTTATTTGAAAATTTGGAGTTTGATTATCATTGCTCTCCTTTGTCTTTACTCAGTGTTTCATTAAAATACGAAGCTACAAGGTTCGTGCCAGGTTTTTTTATGCAGTTGTAACCTATTTTAATTATGTTATTAAATATTAATTTTCAAGTTACTATATTTTTTTGAAGTGTAGTAAGGCAGTTTGCTGTTATGTTATATGTTTTGTCTCTCAAAACAGAGGCCAGTGTAGGGGGGAACAGCACTTGGAAGCTTGCTGGAAGACTGTTGTTCATAGGTTCATAGGTTCGTACTAGGCTAATGACTACTGGGGCCTTATTAAGCCTAGCCAAGCATCCCAAATATCTGACAATTTATGTAACCTTCCTAAGTGTAAGCAGAGGCTTGGGCAATGAAACATTTGCAAACAGGGGTCTGGGAGAGGAGACATTTATAGTCTGCTTGTATCCATTAGAGACACAGGTGTCAATGAGGGATGATCTTCCTGCTCCCCAGCCAATCATTCAAGTTAGACGAATTGGGTTAGGGAGGAACTCTGCTTCAAATAGATAGGGAGTCTGATTCAAAGGAGGGGTAGTCTCTGGGATACATACCTGTCTCTCCAGCCAATCCTATTTATATCCCATGCAATGTTTAAGTCTTTAGAATGGGGCTGTTTTTTTTTTTTTTTTGTGGAAATGCAGGAGGTCCATCACAGCTGGATTTGACAATGTCTTGTATGCCAGCCATAGCTCTCACTTTAACACTCTATAGGAGGCAGAATACAAGGATATGGCTTTGCTGCAGTCTAGGACATGTTATTTAATCCCTTTATTCTATTAGTGAGGAACCACTATGGATTTAAAGTGGGCAAGAAGAGTTAATCTTAAGCATCACCTTTCTCCTTTAAACTTTTTTGCAGAGGGGCAAGCCTTTCTGCATTTCCTGATGTGAGGTTCAAGTCCTCCATACCTCCAAACATATATATATATATATATATATATATATATATATATATATGTATATGGGTTCCTATGACTTCATCGAACGATGAAATCACCGACACTCACCTCTTCGACACCAATCCATCGACGTCCATATCATCGACAATGCCGGTAAGCGATCTTCCCCCTCACAGGACCCATGGTAGCGCTTTCAAGGTAAAGTACGTAAACCCTGATTGTTGTAACACAGGAAGAAGCGCTACCATGGGTCCTGTGAGGGGGAAGATCGCTTACCGGCATTGTCGATGATATGGACGTCGATGGATTGGTGTCGAAGAGGTGAGTGTCGGTGATTTCATCGTTCGATGAAGTCATAGGAACCCATATATATATATATATATATATATATATATATATATATATATATATATATATATATATATAAACTAACTTTAAGATTGCCATGTGTAGGTTCATAGATAAATACTAGGCTATCAGTTTGCAGAATATTGCAAGCCTAGCCAATAATTAGAGATCAGAAAGATACCTTGCATCTGTGCAGTAAAGACCTTAACCTTTATGTTGTTCCTGCCTCACCCCCTTGCATCTGCCCTTTTTGTCTCATCGGCCTGTTCTTGAGTTGGCTTGAGGTAAAGAGTGTGTTACTTTTGGACTGCCCCATTTGAGCCATTAAGTAGGGAAAATAGGTTACAACCCCTGGATTAAAGTAGTATTATCAGTGATCAAAATGAGCATGATGGAATCTGGCATGGGTAAAGTTACACCATCAGGCACCATATATTAGAGTGTGATAATGATTTTGATGTTTCTTAAGTGTGAAACATGACACAAGACGTTATTTAATTATTATAACTGCAGATTATCTCAAAATAATGAACTGGTTGCAGTGGGTGTAATGCATGTTTTTTTTTATTTGGAATAGTGGAACAAGATATGCTTTCAAGCAAACATCTTGTCACTATCCAAGCCAAGTCACATATCTTTTTAAGCTCCTACAGTGATGGTTTTCATAATTCTGGCAGTAGTCAGCTCAGTGGAGCATCCACCCCCCCACCCCCCCTTATCTATAAGATTATTTTCAATGCTGTGGACTGTCCCATTGCAGTGTCTCCTCCCTTTTTCCTTGTTTTTGTCCATTGTTCACTTGTTCAGCCATCTTGGGGTAGTGAGCATATTATGGTTCAACTGGCTCATTTGGGGTTTTGACTAGGTCAGAAGGTTGCAAACCCTTGGACTGCTGTAGCAATATCAATGATCCATGCGGAGATGGTGTAAACCAAATGGGCATAACTTTGACAGCTGACTCAGGCAATCTATATATAAGAGTCTGGTAGCAATTTTGATGTTGATGTTTCTTAAGGTTAAAATATGACACATAAATTTATTTTATTATAATACCTGCTAGTTATCTCAACATAATTAATTAGTTACAATAGCTATAATGTGTGTTTTTTAACTTAGGACGGGGAGGCAGTCACTGTGATAAGTCAGAAATGCATGCAATGTTCCTAGTGTAGCTGTCTTTTAAATGATTATATAATAATTTTAGACAAGTTTTAACAAAAGATAACTACAACTTCTACCAAGAACTGCAACACCAAATGGGTGGTGCATATTGGTAAATGTAATGAATGCCCATGTTTTTACATTGGTAAAACAGAAAGGGTTTTTGAAAAAAGAATCTATGAACATCTTTATGATATTAACAAGAAGAACATGAAAAATATTTTGTGTCAAAATTACACTGGGTTTAAATGTGGGATTTTAGAGATGGTACCTCCAGACCTAAGAGAATGGTCATAGAAAACAAGCTAGAATACAGGGAACTGTTTTGGCAGTTAAAACTGAATGCTACTACACATTTGGGTTTAAACAAGTCAATCTCTTTATGGGTGACAGATGTCACATCTTAAATAGTTATTGTTTAGTTACTGCAACTTTAAGAGTTTGTAATGATTGCAGTGACTATTTAAGCAGAGGGGTGGGACTTTACTTTGTTCTGATGAAGTCCAAATCTATAGCCAATACATTGCTTGACCTCTACGTCCTTAAGCATAGTTGTCAATTTGGCTCCTTTATGCCATTTGGAGTTTCATCAATAACTGCTCCTCTTACTAAATAACCTAAAGAACAAAAACCATGAGAGCTCACTTTATTGAAGCTTTGTTTCAGAGCTTTCATCTTAAAAAAAAACAAGGCTTCTTCAATTTTTAAGATGAAAATGCTCAAACAAAGCTTCAGGAAAGTGAGTTCTCTGTTGAGAACACATCATGTTTTTTTTTTTTTAGTACTTTGGAATATTGCTTTCTTTCTGTTATGCTGGGGATCTATTTCTGGTTTTCCCTTACCAAAGAAAGACAAACAGTAATGCTGTATGGCATATACTAGCCACCATGAAGAATCAGTTTTGTTGTACACCACAGTTAAGTACTTAGACCTTTATTGTTCTGCATTTCTACCAGCACATTGAAACACAGTACTACCAGTGTTGGCACTGCTTTAATTCAATATGCAGATAATTCGCCCATAATGCACTGCTCATATAATTCACATGAACTGATGCATTGTTTCCAACTAACCTTCAACACATGTTGCATTTAGCTGAATCTGAGAAACCACCATTATGAATGACAGCCACATTAATGTGACAAATAACTTTTTTTTTCCTCTGGAAATTATGGCTACCCTTAAGATCACCAATTCTTGCAGATATCTTGGTATCTTCATAGTTATTATGTTCTCATTATATTCAACAGGCAAGATTATTAAACAAATGCAGCAACATTTTGTGGATTGTATAGAATCAGAATTCACCTATACTCTAAGACCAAATCAAAACAGAGTAATTCCAACACTTGCATATCGGGTGCTTGTCCTTTCAAACATATGCAATAGCTTACGATATCCTTATCAAAGCATATGGTATTTAGGCGATATGCATCATTCCATGCATCAGTATGCAAAAGCTGGCGAAACTTTAGCCTCCGAATGTTGCTGTTTTTTATATGGTTTAGATATAGTTTAATATAAAAAAGACCATCCCCTCACATGTATTGCTTACTCAGATTACAAAAGCTCAACAGATTTATTAAACATGCTAAATGCTGCCAGATTCATAGTAATGGAGCACCATGGCACTCATTCCCAAGAAGTAGGAATTATCCCAGTTATCTATAACATTTCACATCTCAACAACATCTGTAGATATTTAAAATTATTTTACTCCCTAACAGTAAATACACTTTGTGTATTATCAGCTTATGTGTTATTCCAGGCTGACACAACCCTAGTCTTCACAGTTTTGGGTAGACTTGAACTCCCAGATTTCAACTAGGAGCAGTAGTATATCAAGAAAGTTAAATAATCAGCTACATCAATCCTACTCTTTCTGACCTATTTAATCCTAAATACTCAGCTGAGGTAACTGAATTTTGTTTGCATTTATGGTCTCAAGTGCAGTATATTTTATTACAGAAAGTCTTTACAGATCTAACCTGCTATACAACATTCAGATGTCTGTAACCTGGTTTGCAATTTCTGTTCTAAAATGTTATGATGATGTAAAACTGTCTCTGTCTACTGCTATTCCACTTAACCTATTTGTGGAGCTTTCCTTCTGTGGGTCTTTCAATAAATGGACCTTCGCCACTATGGCTAACACAGTAAATAAACACAAAAATAAAATAATGTAAACTAATTAAATAAAAATTAATACTGCATACTAAATTGTATGTATGTATATATATATATATATATATATATATATATATATATGTGTGTGTGTGTGTGTGTGTGTGTGTGTGTGTGTGTGTGTGCATATATATATATATATATATATATATATATATATATATATATGCTTAGAAATGAAACTTAACTTGTCTACTCTCATGTATGCTGCTCTGTTAAACAAATACTCAGAATACCATTTTGAAAATCAGTTTAAAATAAAATCCGTTTAAAATAAAATCTTGTTCTAATAAATTTTGTGTACACCATTTATTATATAATTTGAATAATATCACTGCTGAGTCCCTCACAGTAGTGATAATGACAGTCTTTATCAGATGAAATATGATATTTTATATATAGCCAGATATTTTTAAAATTACTCGTGCAGTATAAAAAGAAAAAAAATAAAGCATTTTTCTCTGTCAGTTAATAGATTTACCCAGCAGGATCTTTAAATTTGCATGCCTCTACTGATGGGTGTTCATTAGAAATAAAGATTTAAAACAGAAATGGATTGATGTCAGTCCATTGTTCAATTTCTAAGTAATGGATACATCATGGAAAAACAGTAAATGACAGCAACAGATAAGCCAAAATCAATGCAAAGATATTAAATTAGTAATAAGCATGGTGTATGTTTTACAAAATGCAATAAGAAACAACACCAAAAATCTTTTTTCTATATAATCATTTTGTTTATGAATGTATTCATTTACAGGATTTAAGGGATGATTTATTGTCAGGAAAGGTTTACATGTTACATTCCTACCACAGACATTCAAAAATAGTCTAAGGACTAGCAAAAAAAAAGTATTAAATGAAATAATCACCATACTGCGCAAATCTTGGCAGCATCCTACGAAACAATATATGTCATTCTAGCAAGAAGTGGTATACTATGGCTAGACATACCTCCCATCCCTCATTATGTGCTGTTTATTTTTTTCTATTTCTTTCTCCTATAATTAATTGTTTGGTTCTTTCTTGGCATGGGAGTTATATTACTTTCTTTATAGCATTAACTAATTGTTTTCAGTGCTAGTTTGGCATTTAAAAAAATTCTTGCTTGTAATTATTTTCCTTTTGGTTGCATTAAATAATGCTTGGCCTTCTTGAATCATCTCTGTTTTATTTAGTATAAATGTTTTCTTCAAATGCCTAGCATCTTTCTTAATTTTTCCACTAAGGTTGATAGGAGTTCAATAGCAAAACTTCTCTCAGCTTTTTAACATTTTCAAACTGTATCAGAAGAATTATAGCCAACTAATCACATTTTAATACTTTCCATTTTTACAGTTGAGAAATTCTAGAATAGCTCATGCTTCATTGATTTATCAACATCAAAAAACTTAATATGAAAATCAATAATGATTACGGATTACGTAATATATATATATATATATATATATATATATATATATATATATATATATATATATATCTCAGTCTTCTTCACATCACCTAAATCTCATCTGACTGACTTTCATTTGACTGAGACCAAATCAACTAATCTTCAAAATACTGAAATTCATTTGACTGAATCTCATTTCACTGAATTGTAAGTCATAGACATGATGTTGGTTTCCCTTCACCTATGACTTGTTTGGAATAAAAAGAATTTCCTTAACTTACAATGCTGACTGTCAAAATACTAACAGTCATGTAGAAAGTAGTGTTGTAGAGTTTCTAAATGCGGGTATGTTTCTTTACATTTTTATGGGAAGTATCTAAAGTAATATGACGGATGTGTTGTGTGTTCCCAGCAGTAGTGGCAGCGTGTAGAGGTTTACTATTAATTTTTCAAACAGAGATGCTCTGCAGATGAATAATTCGAAACTGGATGTTCAAATGTCCATCTTGCTGAACAGCTCCGTATTTGAAAGTTTATATCAGCTTATACAATGTTCATTCGGTGATATAAACTCGGCGTACCATATGGAGATCGAGTCTATATCATATGAATGAAAGTTCATATAAGCGAATGCTCTAATGAGCGAAAATGCCAGACATCGAGATGAGTGTTGTGGGATCACAGTACAGTGAAGATTGGAGTATTTGCCCTTTCCTCACTGTTGTGCGATCTCGGAGTTGGTATATATATATATATATATATATATATATATATATATATATATATTTAGCAATATTGTTTTCGATATCCGGCATTTTTCGTTCATTGAGCATTCGCTCATATGAACTTTTGTTTATATGATATAGACCCCGGAAGTTGCGGTATGGTGCAGTGTGGAAACTCATCCATTTTCTCACTGTAGTGCGAACTCAGAGTTTGAATACATAGTTAGTAGGGGTGTGGGGGGCATAGCCCCCACAGAAGGGGGTGCAGGGAGGCTACCCCCTGCAAAAAACATGATGTGAGGTATTGCAGTTTTATTTACATGATCTCCTATACAGACATCACGTGGTCTTTTCAGATACAATGTCAAATCTGCTGAATTTGATCAGCTGATTTGACATTGTGCCATAGCAGTGATTATGTTTTTCATTGTTATGAGTCAGTCTTGCAAACGGTATTTATTTTGCCGCTCACAAAAAATGATAGTAAACTGCGTGTAGAGCACAGTAAGGCAAGTAAAAGGTATATACCCTTTTCCTCACGGTAATGTGATCCTGGAATTAGTATATATAATTGAGGGGATATTGGGGGCGTAGCACACACCTAGTTTGTTTTTATATTGTCTGGTTTCGGTTAAGAGAGTAAGTAAGTAGTTTTTAAATTCTGGAAAGAGGCAGTAATTACTGTTTAAGTGTGTATGTCTATGGTTTCAAATTTAGTCTTTTGAAATTTACCATTATAAGCTTTCAGTGAAATGAGATTCAGTCAAATGAGTTTACAGCATTTTGAAAATTGGTTGATTTGGTCTCAGTCAAACGAAAGTCAGTCAAATGAGATTGAGGTGATGTGAAGTAGACACACACACACACACACACACACACACACACACATATATATATATATATATATATATATATATATATATATATATATATATATATATATATATATATATATATATATATATATATATATAGGAGCACTTTACATTATCGAAATACTGAAATCTCGAATGTCATATGGTCGAGACCATATGATCGACATTTCAGTATATCGAATATGTAAAGTTTTAAAAAATAACACTTTACTTACCTTAAAACGTTACGTGCACACAGAGGAAGGCTTCTTGTACGCTCTGTGTGTACGTAATGTTGTTATCTATTTTGTGGTGTTGACCGGAAGTGGGAAATCTCCCATGTTGCTCTTCCGCATACAGCGCAATATGGGAGATTTCCCTTTTCCCCACTGTAGCGCGAACTCGGAGTTGGTATATTTAAGTAGGGGGGGGGTGTGGGGTGCAGGGGGCGAAGCCTCCCTGCAAAAGCAATGTTTGACTTTTTTTTTTTTTTCGCTTCATTTTAGAAGTTCGAGTTTCCAAAACTCAATCTTTTGGTCTCGATAATATGAGGTTCGAGATTTTGGGAATTCGATCTTCTAAAGTGAATCCATATATATATATATATATATATATATATATATATATATATATATATATATATATATATATATATATATATATATATATATATATATATATATATATATATATATATATATATATATATATATATATATATAGATATATATAAAATATTTTTTTTCACAAAGTAACAAGCCTCCTCATGTCATTTAATGTATATATATATATATATATATATATATATATATATATATATATATATATATCTATACCATTTTAAATGTTGAATACTGGAAGTTCGAACGAGGAAGTTCGAAAAATAGAAATGTCAAAGCTGCGGAAATTCAAATTCTTTCCCAGGGAAAGAATTTGGTTGGCTGCTTCCATGTCTTCGACATTTTCTGTACTGTGGAGCGAAAGTTACAGATCGGGTTAAGGTAAGTGTGCGAGCGTAATGGACGTTGGGGTTAGGTTGCGGGTAAGGTAAGTGTGCGAAAGTGATGGACTTTATGGTTAGGGCGTGGGTAAGGTAAGTGTGTGAAAGTGACAGACTTTAGGGTTAGGGCGCAGGTAAGGTAATTGTGCGATAGTGATGGACTTTAGGCTTAGGGCGTGGGTAAGATAAGTTTGTGATAGTGATGGACTTTAGGGTTAGGGAGCGGGTAAGCTAAGTGTGCGATAGTGGTGAACTTTAGCATTAGGGTGCAGGTAAGGTAAGTGTGCGATAGTGATGGACCTTAGGGTTATTGCACGGATTAAGATTAGTGCATAGATAGTTGTGTATATAAGGTGTAGTGTAGGTTTATTAGGCTTTTGGTGTGCCTGTGTTGTGTGTGTGTTTTTTGGAACAGCAATTTTTTTCCCTGGGAGCATTGTGATAAATGTTTTTGATATTCTGCTCTGGACTTTTATTCCTGGGGCTTTTCTGAAAAGGGATCAAACATCCAGTCAGGCTGTTCCAATGCCACACAACTATGTGATTTGCACGTGTCTAATAAACTTGAATCCATGTCTTGCCTTTGCCAGTCACTCTGTAATCAGTGAAGATGCTCTGTTTTGGCTGCTAGATTTGCTGAATCCTGCTTCTGTGATACTGCAGCCCAGTACAACAAGCAGCCTCGGAGGAGGAGATGCAGGCAAAGAATGAAGTATTTCATTTTTGAGCAGAAAGAGATACTTGACAGATTTAAAGTGAATAGGGAGGGGATGCATGGTCTTCGAATTCCTGTGGACACCACACTATGTATAACCCTCACTGTATTTCCACGAGGACCTTTCAGAGACAGACTAGTGACATGTTGGTTATAAGCTTCTAGACAGTAGTGCTGAGCTTGAGTATGTGCACATCCTTGCCATCATGTCTCGTAATACAAGCACAACTTGCCACTTCCAAAAACATACCAGTTTATGAATATATACAAGGTTACTCAGGAGTCAAGATCTTGCTAACATGACAGCAGCTATACACATTTCTAAAATATAAACTCATTCTTGCATAGCCTGTAGTTAATTGTACATAGCTTGAGCTATGTACATCTTATGTGGGCATTTCTTCACTGTCTGTTAAAGCCAGCACCACTCAATTGCATGTAGAGCCCTTCCATATAGGCAAAATGGTGTGCTTTGTACAGATGTATTGCATATTTGTGTGGGGCTGGACTATGAATACTATCTTACATTTAAAATGCCAGTATACTTTCATACATCAGATAGACATTACAGTTCACAAAATGCTTTTCAGTGTTTAAGTTTTTGCTGTATGGTGGATGATACAATCTTTTTGGTTGTTGTTATATTGGTGGTATAAATACCATTTTATTTTTGAATTTTCACTACTCTTCCAGTGATTATTATTACAGAAGTCAATGGGTCATCCACGTTTATCTTACTTTAAAGATGTTTACTTAGATAATATATATTCATTTGACAAAAAAAAATGTTTTAAGCAAAACATATGTCTGTTTTTTATTCTGATTAAATTCTCCTTTTGTCTTCATACCTCCATTTGGCCCTTATTCATCCTATAATATTCTGACACAGGACAGAGGATTAGGATCAGGTCTGTGATCATAATTACCTTGATGTATGTTCAAGACATGGATGTAAAGAAATCTGATGTGAATCTTGACATACATGTCAAAAGCATATAATGAATGAGTCGTGAGTAAAGAGAACCAGTCTATATGGTGTATAGAGCTTTTACCTGCTCCCATGCACTACAAAATTAAATAAAAAAGAGTAGGATAATGAAGAGTTTTACAGATTTGGAAGCTGTGATACACTTACTACTACCACATGAGGAGTGGGACCCATTGAAGAGTGCATGGCAGCACAGATGTCATTAAAAGCTGTTGAAAACTTTATTCATAGTTACTTTTAAGCAATTTCCCATTTTTTAAAGAAGTGGTGCACATCCTGCTACTCATCTGCTATTGCAATTTACTTTTAATGCTACAGCATTGAAATAAGAGAGCAGCATCAGTGGTTTTTGCTCAGCAATAACTTATTAAGCACCTTTCTAATGTTAGTAACATGCACAATATCCTGTCTTTTCCTCAAGTATAATTATGGTTCTTTGTGCATTGCAACAGTGCTATTGTTAACATACTGCCACAAATATATTGTCACTATATTTTGCGTGTGTGTGTGTGTGTGTGTGTGTGTGTGTGTGTGTGTGTGTGTGTGTGTGTGTGTGTGTGTGTGTGAGTGAGTGTGTATGTGAGACAGAGAGAGAGTAATGATGTGCATTGGTTGGCCCGGTAATCATTTTTCCTAGCTATACATTGGGTCATACCTTTGCTCTTTAGAAAACTTGAAAATGCAGTTTTGTACATGAATGCTTATGATGTATTTTATGTATTTTTTATTTATTTATTTATTGTTTTTATAAAGTTCTGTTACACTGTGTGTTTACAGTGACAATCCATGCACACAGAAACTGAGAGGAGGTATTTTGGTTACCTCAGTGATCTTGTCCCCTCAGGAAGGAGAGGAAGAAAATGTAGGTGCAGTTGAAGAACAACAGCATCTCAAAACAGTACAGTAAACTCTCAGTTAACCAGAACTCAAGCAACCAGCAAAAAAATATTGAAGAAATACAGTACAAATTTCATGTGTTGCACTTTCTGTTTTCCTCCTGCAGAAACATACCTTACATTTTTTAGAGATTTAAAAACCCAAGAACAAACCAAACCAAACAAATAGTATAGGATACAGAATTAGTCAGGCCTGTTTTTAATAGTAACTCTCAAGCAACCAGAAACTACAGTTATCTGGCATCTACCAATCCCCATGGGTGTTGGTTAACTGATAGTTTACTGTATGTCTAAAAACTACATCATAGATATGAGGCTAAGCCAAGGTTTGAAGTAAAGTACTTAATGGAAGCTGGTTCTGGAATTCAGATGTCCAGGACATTGTAAAAAGAAAAAAGGAAAGAGTGCAGGAAAAAACAGAAAGCTAGAAAAGCAGGAGTGGGTAAAAAAGAAATATTGGTTTGCTAACAAAGAGACTGGTGATAAAGAAATATTGGTTTGCTAACAAAGAGACTAAGACAGTAGCCTCAATAACAAAGAACAAGCCATCAGATATACTGTACCATCTTCTGGAAGGGGCTAAGCAGAGGGCACAGAGACTCTATCAGGTTGTATTGAAAAACAGCAACAACAAAATAAATAAATAAAAAGATAGCCATCAGACAACATTTATAAGGGATGGCAGCAACAACCTTCTCACCAGTCTACAGGACATCAAAGACAGACGAAATAAGTACTTTCAGTGGCTTTTGAAAAAAAACAAGACCTGTAATATACCATGTCATGCCTACAATGAAAGCAGGACAAGAACTTACCATAGCAAAAATAAGAACAGCAGTAAGCAAAATGAATATATGTGATGCAGGAGGATCAGATGTAGGCAAGGCAGGCATGTTCAAGATTTTAGTTGAGTTAGAGGAGAAGCATCACATGAGGGTCCTCATAACAGTATGGATAGAGAGAGAGAGTAAGAGAGAGAAAGAAAGACGGGTATTTAGTGACAGTAATATTCCAGATGAATGGAGAATAAGCATTTTAGTGCCAGTGTACAAAAACAAAGGGGGCATTCACATTTGTGGACAGTACAGAGGTATCATACTCCTGTTACACTACATGAAAGATCTGGAAATGGGGATTGACAAATGAATGCACATAGCAGTAGAAAGTAAGATGGGAGATGAGCAGTATATATTCACGTCAGGATGCCACACAGCCAGCCCTGTGTTTGCACTGAGATGGGTAGTGGTGAAGAAGCTTAAGATGAGGAAAGAGTACAACTGGACATTGCTAGGGTTGGAGAAAACATTTGATTAGATCTAAAGGAAGCTTATTTGAACAACTTTACAATGGTCTGAGGTCCCAGAAACACTGGTAGAATAAGTGTGGGTTATATGCAAGGGCCTAATGACACAGTAAATAATAGTGTTTGATTTAACAGTTGGGTTTCTGGTGGCAGTGAGTATTTATCACTGTTCAACACTGAGCTCAGTCCTGCTCATACAGGTAATGGACTACATTATTAAACAGATCAGAGAAGGCAGATCAACAAAGTTGCTGTACGCAGATGATGTGTTACTCCAAGCAGATTCTGACCATGAACTTCAATGAATGATAGGGGATTAGGATGCAAAACTGAAGGCACACAGAGTAAAACAAAACACAAACAAGGCAGCTGCCATGGCAACAAATGGGGAGAATCAGAAGATGGTAATATACACGGAAGGGAAATGTGTTGTACAAGTTAACTATTTTTGATGTCTGCTAGGGGTGGTTGAGGAGAAGGGAAGCCTAAATGAGGGTATACAAACTAGAATCAATGGTGCTGCAGTCAGTAGATACATAGTGGTAAGTTGTAATGAGTGCTGAAAGAATGCCAAAGAAGCTGAAAAGTACATTGTATAAAACAATGGTTCAGCTAGTACTTCTGTATGGCACATAAACTTGCAATGTGAAGGTAGAACAGTTAAGGAATGAGTAGTGATAACAATGACCTGCCTGAGATGGGTAGTAAGATGGATGCAATGAGACAGGTGAAGAAACTGTGACATTAGAGATGAAGGCAAAGTAGCTTTAACTACAGAGAAGGAAAAAGAAAACAAATGAAGGTCAGTGAGAACAAATTATGGTGGTTTTGTGGACAGCTGCAAGAAAGCAGAATATATGGTGAAGAAGATTTAGGAGAGGGAAAGAAGCAGGAAGAAAGTATGATACCCAGAGAAGAGATAGATGGATTCTGTAAGAGAAGGCCTAAAGGATTCAAGCATGACTGTCAAAGAAAGTAAGAGATTTCCACTGAATGAAGAGAAGTGGCAGTGGCTTATGCTATACCCCATAACATGTATACAAATGGGAAAAGGGGTCGATGATGATACCAGAATTGTAGCTTATAGGGCCGTAGCTGACAACCAGCCCAGGTGCAAGGTGTTAGGACAGAATGATCTGCAAATGCTGACCGGTTGGCAGATGCTGATCACTTGGCAGTTGAATGCTGGCACAGAAATTAATTCTACTACTTTGCTGTCATGACTGAAGTTCTTCTGTAGCAAGTGGTTTGCTACAGGTTTGAGAAAGTAGAAGACCATTTATTTTGCTCCTCAGCTTAGATTTGAGGGGCTAAGGAGACCTAACATTCCTTGAGAGAGAGGTAAGAAATACCAGATCAGAGAGGGGACTTTTTTTCTCTTTTTCAACTTACTGGGCATCACACATCACTCGTTCTTAGATGATCCAGCTATGACTCTTTATAAACATGACCTTTGGAACTAAATAAGCTGAATATAAAGGCAACATATGCTTGAGGGTGACTCTGGACTAGTTATGAATGAAAGTTATGTACCTGAACTAGTACTAAAGTGTGGACATTAAAAACAACAATTTTAATAGAAATTTTATAATGATTTTATTGCTTTTATTGTATTTACTTTACTTCTAATATGCATGCATTTACTTCTGTATAGAGATTACAGATGTCATCAACTGCACTCCAGATGAATTAGAAGCTGTTAAATTGCAAACTTTATGATATTGCAAAATGATTTTTATAGGTATACCCCCAGACTCAGCAAGCTCTCCACAGAGTGCATGAATAGTGCAAGAGCTGCTGCATGCAATATGGCTGACGAGCGATCCAGGAACGAGCTCCCAGGACATGCACTAGCACTCCAACACTATTCTGGCAAGGACACCACTGCTATATGCTAATTACCCCATTTGCTGGTGAAAACCATGCAAATGAGGTGAATTAGCAATCCAGGAAGCTAGCAGGTGTCTGTGCAGGAATAGTGTAACCTGCAGAAATGTATTTGGTTACTAACTGAATACATTTCTGCAAATTACAAAATGGAGGCATGGCAGCTTTAAAGAAAGCATGTATTCCATGTAGTAGGCATGCCAATGGCCAAATATATGACCATTGACATGAGAAATAGTTAAAAATTTATAAAAAATAACTTTTATTTTTTTGGCCGATTTCATCCGTTTAAGCTTAGGGCAGAGGTGCGCAAACAGGATCAGCCCAAAAAAAAAAACAGTTGGATATAAGCTTTTAAACCAAAATCAGCATTTTGCCATAATAGTCAATGGCATGAATAAGACAACAATACCAGGGAATAGTGGTTGCTAAGGTGGAAGGCTCAGTGTGAGTGTGGTAACTATGAATTAGCATTCTGTTTTATATAAATGAGGGGACTGATACTGAATCACAGATTTCCTCTCAGTGTTAGTTTGCACCCAACCATATAGGTGCAGCAACACCATTGTATAAGTATAAGAGGTAGATGACCTCATAAGGAGGAATGTCATGCATGCTGTAAGCTTATTGGAGCTCTTTGGCCCGTCTTTGCCCTTAGCTAAGCACAGCTAAGGAAGGGGGTGTGTTTGAGACTGCCTAGCAGTGTTTACGTTGCCGAAACAGGTGTGTGCACCGCGCACCAGGTTTAAAAAAAAAAAACAGAAAAAAGCAGCTCTGTTCACATCTGAGTACTAGGTATGCATGCCACACCTCGGGGCTTAAATGGGAAGGCAATGGGAAGGGAAAACAGCAGTAGGAAGGCAATCAAGGAGAACTAACATAGCTGGCAGTTGAAATGTATCAGAATCAGCCAATTACACATGGAACAGCCTAGCACACTACTATAAACTATGCAAACACCTTCTAGTCTGTTTTTCCCCACAAACTCCACACCAGCGGTGTACACAGATGAGGAAATTTTACCTGACAAAACTAACAAAATGTTAGTGGCTGTTATTGCTCTCATACATCAATATGTGCAAGAGGCTGAGGGTGGTGAGGATGCGAATGCTGATGACCAACTCAAAGTGAAAAGAAGGAGAAGAGTGTACTGACTCAGGGTAACCTACCGTGGGCTACATGAGCTGGAGATAGTGGAGCACTATAGAATAGACAGGGACATTCTACAGCAAATTGTTGAGCTGTGCCGGCCATGCCTCACACACAGAACCAACAGAAGGGAACCCATCCCAGTGGATACCAAGGTATGTTTTGGCTTAATAATACTAGCAACAGGTACCTTCCAAAGGGCAACTGGGGATATCATGGGGATCTCACAGGCATCAGCATCCAGGGAACTACACCAGTTCCTGGATGCCATGTCAGCATATGCCGGTGAGCACATATATTTCCTCAACACCTGTGAGGTGTTGACCAACAATATGTGTCTCATCCACCAAAAAGCAGAATACCCGGAGGTAGTGGGTGCTATAGACTGCATGCACCTACACATCAAAGCACCACCCAGTGAGCAGGGTAAGGTCTACATAAACCGCAAGGGCTTCTCCTCCATCAACTGCCAGGTCATGTGCGATGCCCACAGAATTATCTTGAATGTGTGTGCTGGCAGCCCTGGAAGCTATCACTACTAACACATCTGGCATATCACACAGGTGTACCAGTTATTTGCCAGTGGAGACATCCCATATGGTCACCTAGTGGGGGATGCTGGTTACGCACTGTAGCCATGGCTGATGACACCCATCAGAAATGCAAACACACCCGAACAAGAACTCCATAATGAGGCAGACGCACAAACTAGACTCATAATGGAGCATGTGTTTGGGATACTCAAGTCATGGTTCCACTGCCTGGACATATCCGGTGGAGCCATGCAGTACTCTCCAGCTACATGTACACAAATGTTCACAGTATGTTCCATGCTGCATAATATGATCCTGTGGAAACAGCTGTAGTAGGAACAGCATGGGGCAAGCCAACACAGCACCCACCATTGCCAAGGCCATCACAGGCACAGAAGGACTTGGAGGAGGAACAACCTGAGCCTGCCCATGTAGACAGAAGGAAGCATGCCCAGTATGCCCAGGCCTTGGCAAAGAGGCAACCCATAGCACATACACTGACATGGTAGGGACCCAGGAAATGACACCTCTCTCTGACTCACACATACGCTAAAAGGGATGCCAAACATGACACTACCTGTGCTTTACCATGTATAGGGAGTGTACTATGTGCATCCAACATAGTCAGCCCTCCAGCACTATCCTCAGTACTGGCACAGCCACAAGGTACGTCACTCTTCCTTTCAATTACTGAATGGAGTAGTATGTTCTGATATTTGTATCTATGGTATGAACATGAGCATGCAAGAAAATTGAGTGGTTGAATGTGATGGCAGCAGATAGTGGACACCTATATGGGCAGCATAACATCCATAACAAATACTGATGTCCACATACTACACAGTACTAGACAAGGTGACACATCCCACTGCAGTACATGTGGTGGCCCAGATGTGTATCCATAGGACACACACATGCATGTCAGTGAGGGTTACATACCCAACACCAGCCTCAGCCAGCAGGACAGGTATAGATGACCATAAAGAAAGGCTGGGCTAAGGCCTCCAATTAATAGCAATGGCGAACAGCCACCCCCCCCCCCAGACCTACACAGGCAGACTACAATAGGTCTGACAGTTGTATGTTAGTTCTGAAGGGTAAGAAGTCTGGAACTGAAATGTAGGTCAATAAAACCTAAGATCTGTACTCTACTGATATGCCTCCAGTCTGCGTGATAAATCAGAATACAAAATGAAATGGAAGCCAACAGAGTACCTGAAATACAGGTACAGTCATAGCAAATGTTTAAAGACATCAGGTGTGCCCCCCCCCCCACACAATCCTTTGTAGAAATTCAGTAACATGCATGTGTGAGTTTAATAAGAGTAGAGCACAGATTACCTGAGCTGGCCCAATCTATAGGATAGATTGTTGCATGTGTACAATATGCAGGGTTCCGTGCGTTAGATTGTTGTATGTATGAGAGACTGCCTATGTCTCTGCACAAGGCAGCATAAGGGGAATGTCCCATGTATATCTGTGAGTCAGCTGCAAGAAGCTTCCATATCACACATGCACTCAGCTCACCCCACCATCAGCCACAGGTTTATCACAGGTCATATCCTTGCTGTTGGGAATGAGTACAGTATGACCTCCACTTCTGTATGGGAGTACCCACAGAATGCAGGATGCTGAAGAGGTGCCCCATGCAGGTGTGTCCCTATCTGTAAGCAGCACCCTGCCAGCATCAAGACCAATGGCTTAATATGGACAGGAACTATTGCCATTAACACCTCGCACGCTTACCCTGTTACCCCAGTGGAATCCAGTGTCTCGCATCCTGAGAATGTAGGAATGACAAAATGCACTGGCCTGCTACAGATGGCCTGCATCACTACCAAATGGCCTACAGTCCTCTGTCAAAGGCTTGTGCCTCACCCATAGTGCCAATGTATGTTATCTCATGGTGTCCCAACTAACAACATAACTCAGTCAACAAACCATAAATGCAAGGCCATGTTGACAAATCCTAGTAGCATAACTACCATGTCCTACTGCATGAACTGTAGACCAACCCCAAATACCACTGGGATAAAGGGACACCTATAGGGATACTTCTCAGTTATCACTCTCATAATGTTAGAAAGAGGATAGAATAACATAGTGGGGGGTGTAGAAGCATGGACGTCATAAAGTGTATGAAGTATAAACTCTGATGTGTGCCCATACTAACCCTGCCTGCAAACCCAGTAATGGGGGGTTACAAACCTGCTCATAAACCACAATGTGAAGAGGAACTGACCAGAAGTATGAGCCCTGCCTCTGGGTAAGCTGGGTAAATATGTACAGCTGAGAAAAATGGCCACAGCAGGATACGGCCTTTCTGTTACGTCGATATATGTACAAGAAGGAGATCCTCAGCCACCATAGTACCAAGGTGCTGGACCATTTACACAAACCCATCAGCAAGTGTCTGCAGCTACCCCAAACAATAAATACTGCTGAACCAAAGAACACAAATGAACTGGAAACAACGGCTCCTGATATATAAACAATCCTTAATCATGTAAACAGTTCGGTCGAACTGAAACGAGCACTCCAATGCACAATAATGTCCACAAATTGCAAACTCAGCATAGAAACCACTGTTTGTTAAAAAAGAAAACGATTTAATTACCAGACATAAAGTTAAGTGCTTTTCGTCCCACAGGTTGTGGGACTTCCTCAGACAAACAGAGTTATAAAACAGCAAGGTTTAAATACAGTTTTTGGCGCCAAAATACAAACGCCGTTGCTAAGCAACTAACAATTGTACAATGATTTAAAAAGCACTCAAAACAAATGACAAAATGAGTGCTTCTTTTTAAATTATCCACCATATATTACATTCATGGAAAATCCGGTGATAAAAAGTATTCACTGAGGACAGCCATAGTTCATTTTCTGTAAATAAATAAGGCAATACAATAATATAAAAACTTTCCACTATTACGGTTTCTATATATTTTACTTAAAGTCACCTAATAGTTTTAGTAGATCGAACCCTACATAGTGATTAATAAGTAGTCCACAAGTAATCATATTACTAATAAACATCAAGTATGCGATATATGCAAGTATGCGATATATATATATTTATGGTGCTGCAGTATGACTCCACTACATGTTATGGGCATATGTTTTATATATATATATATATATATATATATATATATATATATATATATATATAAATATATATATATATATATATATATATATATATATATATATATATGTGTATATGTGTGTGTGTGTGTGTGTGTGTGCAGGTATACAAATATCTACATATGTATATATATGTGTGTATATATATATATATATATATATATATATATATATATATATATATCTAGGACGTTTGTTCGAATGAGCAAACGTCCGAATCCATAACCACCGAACACACTTTAATGAAAGTGCTTTTACCGCCTTCACCCCCCATGTGCCCCTGACACCCCACTACTTTAATATTCTCCCTCTGAGACAGCACTACAGTGGGGAAAAGGGAATTTTCCCTTATCCGCACAGTAGTACAGCCTAGGCAACAGGCATACTTACGCAAAAGTGCTTCTTCTGTGAAATGCTCGCCCTTAATGGATTCGAACATTTGGTCATTTGATCAAATGTCCTAGATCCATATATATATATATATATATATATATATATATATATATATATATGTATATATACATATGTATCCATATCCTCGTTATGTGTAAACACGAGTGTTGTATATACCTTCTCAGATGTATCCCACCATATTTATCTTATATGTGTATATTTAGATATAAAAAGATGACTGATTCAACACTATTTTCACTAAAAAGTAGTAAACAATTGTAGTAGTCAAAGCAGCTTTTCACTACTATTTAGTACATGTACTGAATGATATATTTGAACAAGACATTTGTACAGTTCAGATGACTTAGTGGTTAAGTTCAGTGACTCTAGTCTAGAGGGTCCTTGGTTCAAGACTTGCAAGAGCTGTTTATTTTGTTGCTAGGCAGAACAAGGACTGTTGGATATAGAATGGTTAAGGCAGTTTTGAGCAGCTTTGAGTGGGTTTGCATAGGTTTGCGTGGTGGTAAGTGGTGCTAACGAGCTGTTAAATGAATACATGCTTACACCATGGAGGCTTTGCTTACCAGTGCACAAATCTGCTTAGCATTTACATTTACGCAATGCTTACACCTGCTAGCATAGCTCAGCCCTGGTACTAGTGATCACATTTCATTCCAGTCTAATAAAATAGCAGGGTGATGGCATCTGTAATAAGCGTATTTAATTCCATGTACATAACATGCTTCTATGTGCTGTCATTAAAGTAGCAAGTAGTGTAAGTATACTTTATGGGACACCTAAGTGTACATGGCTAGTACCGCAATATTTTCTCTTTGTATGTGTTTCATACATGGGTAGTATTCCAGGTTATATGCAGTCACACTTGCATGTTTTGTATCATTACATTACTACTTTTAACAGTGCTTTTCCAAGTAAGAGTAGATTGAAGATTGTAGTACTGGAACCATACACTTCTGCATGCAATGCTGGACTCTGAGTACTGACTATCATGTTCTTGGTGTGTGAGCTGTGTGTTATTAAGTGCTTTCTACTGGATCTTGATCTGATAGTGGATATTAACTGTAGACTACTATGTGTTAAGGACATGTCATTGAGGACTGCTGTAATGTAGCAATGGCATACCTATCAGTGTCAGACATCTGTCAAAACATTCATCTTAATGTATAAACTGTTGGCTAGCTTATTTCTGTCTGACCTCTCTACAGATGTGCAGATGTCAGGTATCCATCTTGGCTGCTTACAGGCAATTTCTGGTTGACTGACACTGACATATCTGCCCAGCTGTATTATGAATGCCACAGCTAGGAAACCCCACCCTCTATGCACCACATGCCATTGATGCCTCAACCAGACTACCACAGTCAACAGAACATGCTTGGGTACAGATCTCTAACCCAGACACTGGCCATGTTATGTAATATATGTTGCATACATGTCAATTGGAGAACCTCACCAGCCCTCTGCAAGGGAAAACCAGATGAATGGATGCTGAATTTTACTGCCACCCTGGGGATCACTCAAGTGGCATCGGTTGATAGATGGCCTGCTGACAAATGTCAGGTGGCATGATATGTGTTTCTAAACTTTTAGTTGACAATACTCTGAGGGCCTTCTCACCCACTATACCCCCCATTGCCATACTTAGAAACAGCTGCTGCTATAATTGATGGTAAATGTGCCTTATTACACTCTTCACCCTATGGGCTACCTGGAGCTTGAAGTACTAGCATAACACTGTTCTACAAATAGGTAGATAGGTGTGGGTAACCCTCTGAGTCCTGGCAAGTGTGTGTATGTGTGTGAGTGTGCATATTTGTAGGAGACAACATTCTGAGGCCACATTCTCCAAATACAATAAACCTTGTCATGCATTATAAGGGATAGTGATGTTGCTGACATTAGGAGAGCTATGACAAACCCTCACCCTACTATCTCTGTGCCATTTGCAATAAATGCATATCCCTGTAATAGCACTGATTAGCTAGACAAGGGGTTTTATTGCAATCCTGGTTAATGTGTGATTGTGGGTATGTCAGAGCATTATCATGGGTTTCAGTGAGTACAATATCCAATGTAGGGTGTGGGTGCTGGGTATACTGTCTTTACACCATGGTACCCCCATTACATGTCTCAAGGTCCACTATATGTGGACCGCTGTCACCATCAACCACACAGGTAACTGATTACACTATCCAGCCCAATGATGCATGTGTTGTGAGCAAAAACTCTGTAACATAATTATCTCACTGACAAGGTAGTTAGCACTGCTAAACCCAGGTCTGTCAAATGTGTCTATGACTGTATGTGTTTGTCAATGTGTATATGACAGTATGTCATACTATGTATTGTTTATTAACACCCAGTACATCCCCCATTACCATACTGTATAAGGTCTGGTGATGTTCTTTACTTAATAGGAAACTCGGGACACACCTCACACTAAAAGCTCTGTGGTGTGTGGAATTAAACACATTAGTAGCAATAAGTACCTAAGTAAGGGTTCTACTCTCAGTGTTGCCAAGTAAGTGTGTGTATGTGAAAGGATCTACTTCAGTTTGCAGAAAATATGTCCCAGGAGATCATTTGTCTGAGAACTAACTGGCTAAAGGTAGCATTTCAAAGCAATCATCTTGTGGAAATACCTTCAACCAAAATCTTCCCCACTGTACAGCTGTACAGCGATACAGGAGTTGGTATATATACATGAGTGTGGTTGCTGTGGCCACAGCCACCCACATTGGGGTTATTGTTGTGTGTATCCCCTTACCTAGTGTGCTGTTATACTGTACAGTTTATGTTAACAGGTTAAGTAGTTGTTAATCACACTATGTGTGGTTCTACACCACCCCACACCCTCCAAAGTGGGGGGCTGTGCCACACACACCAGCACACCTATGTTTACCTACTCCATGATTGCACTGCATTGCCAAAAACACAGCATCAGTGGGGCCAGCTGGTGTTCCAGGCTGCGTCTTGCACGAACTACAGGATGAACTAAACCCCCACCTAAACACACTGTTCAACCTCAGCCTCTCCACAGGCTATGTGCCCATAGAATGGCACACAGCAATGGTTATTCCACTCCACAAAGGAGGAGCCACAACTGACCCTGGTAACTATCGCCCCATAACCCTGACTAGCCTGGTCTGCAAGGCTATGGAGCGCATCATCATGGAACTCATTAACAAAGACATTGGGAACCTCCAAACACTTGACCCGACCCAGTTCGGCTTTGTTAAGGGCAGATCATGCCTACTAAACCTGGTTGTCTTCTTCGAGACAGTTACCAAGGCCATAGACGAGGGAAAGGTGGTTCACACAGCCTACCTTGATCTCGCCAAGGTGTTCAACACCATTCCTCACTCAGGTATTATAGAAAAATTCACCAGCCTGAACATAAACCCCTATGTCACAAGATGAGTTGCCAACTGGCTTACAGACAGAACTCACACGGTAAGAATAGCGGGCTCCAGGTCTGACTCTAAACCAGTCACAAGTGGTGTCCAGCAAGGCTCAGTTCTGGGACACCTACTGTTCAGCATATATTTCTCAGAAGAACAGGCAAACAGAGGAGGACTATGGCTAACCAAGTTTGCCGATGACTGCAAACTGGGAGCCATAATTGACTCTCCGGCTGACACGGACATCCTCCAAAAAGGCCTTACTGAGACAGACACCTGATGTCAAAGTCATGGCCTCAAGCTAAATGCCAAAAAATGCATAGTCATCCCGTTTGGGAAAAACAAAATACCCACGAATTACCACATAGGCAGCAGCCCCCTTAATACAGAAGAAATAATAAGAGATCTGGGGACCCAGGTAGATAGTAATCTCTCCTTTGACAATCATATTGCCAAAGTAGTTAGGAAATCATTCTATGTGGCTCATCTAATTGCTAAGGGGTTCGCATCTAGAAATAAAGAGGTTATAGTCCACCCTTTACTCGTCACTCATCAGACCCATCATAGAGTACAATGCCCCATTTGGGATGTACCTGACAAGACACTTCCAACAGCTTGAAAGACCGCAAAAGCATCTGACCAAGAGGATTACTGGCCTCAAACATATCTCCTATTCAGCCAGACTGAAAAAACTCTGGCTGTACTCAGTGGCATATCGCTTACTCAGAGGTGATCTCTGCCTGACTTATAAAGCCATGTTCAACTCAGAATTGATGGACATGCTCCACCTAAAGATATCCAAGTCACTGCGAGCCACGCGCTCTAGTGAGCTAAACCTCGCCACAACAATAAATAGAACATGCTGAAGGGATAGATTCCTGTCACAGATACTCCCCATGATTTGGAACAAAATTCCTAACTACATTAGGCAGAGCCCCTCACTAACACTCTTCAAGAGAAGACTTGACGAGAGGATGGGTAAAAGAAAGTACACCCCTGGGATAACTACAATGGCTCTGCTTGACAGAGACTCAGTTAATTAATCAATGGGGCGACGAAAGCCGACACACTCTGGCTAGTCTTATAAATGCCCTCAGGCAGATAGCCTAGTACCTACCTATGAACCTATGAACCTTTTGGGGAAGAGGACATATACCCTGCCAGCACCATTGTCAATGACATTAAACTGGTGAATTGATTATTTCCTGATGTGATGTTTTGGCAATTTGGTCTGGGTGGAATTACATAGGCCAAAATGAGTTCACTGCAAAATGAAGTACATCCATGTGATCAGTATTCTCTGTGTATTGCATCAACAGCAAAGCCTCTGTGTATGTGTGTGTTACTCACGGACATTTGATGTGTGCCACCCAGTACACTTACAACTGTCCACTGTAGAAGAGCTGCTGACATCAGCCAGCATGCACTCTCTTGTATACGGCCCTCAGACATATCAGCCATGTGGCACATGCAGTAACTGTTATACAGACCTGTTACCTGTGTTCAGCTGTACCCAGGATATAACACAGTCAATGGGTCACCACAGTGCTACACACCTCATAGGACAGGACAGCAGACCAACATCCTGCTGACACATAGACACCTAGAACACAAACAGACTACATTATGGAGACCACAATCAGTCAGTGTTAATAACAGCTATAATGCATCATGGCTGTACAGCTACACACCTTGACTTGTAAGCATTAATCATTCCAGCTGAAAACACATTAAGCAGCATTACATTGCTAAACCTTAGGACATTCACCCTGTGCATAAGAACCATATCAGCATGTCCCTACATCAATGGTATGGATGACAGGGATGTGGCACAGGTATCATCATATGCACAGGGTGTGTTGCAGGTTTGCCAGAGGCCTAGGCTGAGCCATTTGGTTGACATCATGTGTGTGAGTTAGGAGTTCTTTATTAAATGGGCTGTGCAGATGTGGTGTGTGTAGGTATGGAGGTGCCCTTGCTGTGTTGGTGAAGTGTGTGTGTATGCATGCACACATGTCTGCCATGTGGCTGCCCTATACAGGGGTTTGTTGGACAGCTGAAGACCATGCATGGCAGGGTGTAACAGTTCACTGTCTCTGGCCATGGACTCGAGAACTGTGACTGCCAGGGGTTTCATGGACACTACCAGGCAGAAGCCCAGATATGGTACTATACCCTGATGATGACAAATGTCCACTGGATCCGCATCCCTGTTGGGACCAGCCAGGACCACATACACATGGCCTGCTGCATTGTGGTGTTGACAGAACCTCCCTTGCAGTGCTGGTGACAGTACTGCCACTACAGGAGCGGCCATGAGTTGTTGCATGTCCACGTAGATCTCCACCTGTTGGTTTTGCTGACCTACGTCCACGTGGCCGCCACCCTATTGCCACCACATATTCTACCACAGACACCACATGGTAAAGGATTCTCACCAGCTCACCTAACCATCTATTCAGGACCTCTGCAATATAACTGTGGGCACCTGCAAGATCACTGATGTTGTCAAGTACAGCAGAATGAGTAGCCCTTTGAAGCCTCAGACTCTGTCTGATGTAACATTCCATACGTGCCTATGCCTCCATGATAGCCCGAAACATGGGTCTGGTGACACTTGCTGTGGCACTTCTGGCAAGGGCATGATGGCCAGCAGCTCTCCTATGAGCACCCCTGTACATCTGCCTCTGTGAAATCTTGCCGGTAATCCGGCAATGGCTGCTATATACAGACACACTTGGCATAGTCCACACACTGTCTTGTCCCATGTCACCTCCCGCCAACTGTTCCTCATCTATGGACACTGGTGATGGGGTATGTATGGGCATTGTGATGGTGTGCTGTGTGGGAATGGGGTGCATAAAAGTGGGATGTCAACTGATGGCATAGCTTCAGCCCCTGGCAACCCTGCCTGTGCCTTACCATGCGTATCATCATTGTCAGAGTCTGTATGAGCACTAATATCAGTTTGCCTGCAGGAGGGACTCTGACCCACCTCATCACCTGTGAGGGGCAAGCAAAAATGTAATTTAAGACCTGTACAATATGGTTTACCTCTACACACACTCACACCCACACACTCACACCCCCCCCTCCACACACACACACACACACACACACACACACACACACACACACACACACACACACACACACACACACACACTTACAGGTGAGGTGGCACAAAGATATTACACAGATTTCTCATTACCCAACAGTCAACATGCATGACATATGGCACTCAACAGCATGCACTGCAGCCATACTCAATCTTTGTTACCAACATTATACATCTCTGTGATGAACGAGTTGTGTTAGTAGGTGATGCCCCCTCCCCTGGAACACACTGCACCCATGTACACAGTATTGTTGTGCACCTGTACAGCACTCTAGCATGTATTCTGCACCATAGCTCATGAGTGTACACACCATTGCTGAATGTGTATATATGTGGCAGTTAAGTTAGATCTGTTGCTCACAGCCCATATGTGTTTGTCTGACACATACCTGTGATGATATGAGGACTGATGTCAATAGTTAATGCCTGACCTCTGATTTGCAGATCTCATTATCAGCAGTTCATGTATGAGCAATAAAATCTGATTACACTGACAACCTTCCAAGCTTAATGTGGATATGAGGAGTGTACACACCTTTGTTGACATGCCAGCCTCTTCCATGATATGTGATGGGGCCACAATACTGCATATGTTAACATTACACAAATCTGATATCTGACATATGACCTGTGCAATCCAATGCAGTATCAAACAAATGTGATAGTCATGCAGACGCTGAATGAGATGCATACAATATGTGGGTTGCATAAGTGTGCACACCTTTAACACAATGGTTTGTTGCAGCACCTGTTAAGTGAACTACAGCAGTCACTGTTTCTGGGAGGGGTATACTAGCATGGCCCATCTTCACTTGCCATTATCTGATCACTCCAGCCTGCAAATGTCTCTGCAGGATTGCAAGGTCAGCTCATGTGCACAGCCCTTGGAGGTCAGACAGTGGCTTCACTATTGCTGTGGAGTCAGGGTTATGTCTGGCACAAATCATGACCTTGACTGTGTTCAGATACAGCCATTCTTACTGAGCTTTGGATGTATGCGTCAGTTCACTGTTATGTTTCAAGATGACACCCTTCCTCGTCCTCAGCTTTATTGCAGATGCTTGACAAGTATGGGAACACATGAGTGTTATTCTGCAGTGTTCCAAATTCCAAATGCCATGTCCACCAGCCTAGTTCTGAATAGCAAATCTAAAGGTGTACACTGGCACCAGCAAGATAAAAATGGGAATGGTGGCCCTGAGGTAGAGTGAGGTGTTGCTTATGCACCACATGTATCTTTATGAATACTGTTTGTAGGTTTCAGCCTTGGTCTCATGACACCATTACACATTGCAACACATGCCTTTGGGTGACTTGATGTTATGCATATGCTACCTGTAGAGAGCCCTGGATGATATTTCCTGTGGAATAATTCTTCCGTCTGATTACCCTAACCCATAGGCCACACTTATGTAGATTCTAGGCGATTGTTAACAGAGGTACTGCACAGGCAGTACTTGCTAGACATTCCTGCAAGTCCCTCAGTGTCACTGCATATTTCTGGGCAGCCTCCATGACCAGTTTACAACATGTGTTGTCATCTGTTTTGGATGGGCATATGTTTATTTTTTACATTAATGTTATCTCATACTTCATACACACATACATGACTGCACTGTTTGTCATGGTATATGCAATGGTGAGGTAAGGCTACTTTTCCCACTCCTGAGTGCTATCTTTCAGATATGGGATCCATTTCATGATATGTAAGGTGTGTGCAAGCCATGGCTGCCTCTGTTTCAGGTAAGTGGGGAAATGTCATGGACATACTTCTTGGACAGCAGACTATTACTGGTGTGACATTGAGGCCCTGTACTTGATGGAAGGTGTGTACTCAAGAAGAGTGAATGCTGTCAGTACCTCACAACTGCTTCCACAATATGTTGTTTGAAGTGTGTGCACACATATGCTTCCAATGTGTGTTAAGGTATGTATTCCCCATATTTGTTGTCCTAACATAGTATTCCATATTACACATTAATTGCTCATGTTAGGATCACATCATAGGTTGTAAAAGGTGTGGAATGTGGTATTGTGATTTGTTGTTTATATCAGGAACATTTGCCATTGTAATAATGGTGTATACACTGTTGTAGCCACTGTATAAGGGTAATGCTTCAGACATAACACTACTTGGGGCCATTTGTCCCACCATTATGTTCATCTCTCTCCATACATCTTGCACTGACAGGTTGTTAGGTATACTGCAGGACTCTTACATACCCTTCAGATATGCCACCATGGTGACCTCTGTAAATAAGTGAACATGCACAGCATACATTATGGGTAGGTGTGTTAAATGTGTGATGGGAAATAGCATGGCCATAACATGGCTGGTGTATTGGAAAACCTGAGCAAAACAATTCCATTCTCACCAGCTACAGGCTTCTGTCCCAGTTGTATACAGAGGGGCCTAAATAGTTGTGTGAGAGACGTAATGTCATTAGCCAGACCTGTGGCATTGGTACAGGGTGGGAGCAACATTTCAGCACATCAACAGTACAAACCTACAAAACTAGAGATTATGCACATATGTTCATTACTCCACTGCAGCAACAGACTATGTTATCTGACATATGTATGTAGATACTTTACAGATGAAAATGGATAAGCAACAGTGGTCTACTGATGTGCCCTGGGGCCTTATCTGCACGCTCTTCATCCATTGTGTGGGTGGCACCCACCGCCACAATGCTGTCTTCAGCTTGCTGGCTTGGCTGGCAGGCAGGTGCCCCAAGAGTGGCAAGGAGCTCCTCAGCATATGTCAGTGGGGACTGGATGGCATGACCCCCACCAGTGGTAGCTAGTCACTCTTAACTGCAGTGGCACACTGACAGGTGTGGTGGATCAGATCTGTGCAGCGATGTCACACCTGCTCATAATTGTGGTTGTGCAGGCCGACATCATTTACCCTGTGGATGAGCTTGTTCCACAGGACGGTCCTCTCCTGCAGATCCTGGGCCCTGTGCTCAAAGAGGATGGCATGATGGACTATGAGGCACTGGATTATTTTCCTGGGGTGTATATGCAGGCAGACATTCCTGGGACATTGTACCTGGAAGACATAAACAGGAAAAAAGGTCAGAGAACCTCATACAGTTGTCGACTTGCACATCAGAAGTGGGTATTACTTGCAAATAATCCAGAATATACCATAACACTGTAAGCTATCATGGCTTGTACATATTGCATTACACTCCTGGCTCTGACCTGTCCAGTTCCCCCAATGTTAGACACTTAATGGCATAATCCACTACAAACCGTGTAGAGGGATGACAGTGGCCATCTTCCATGTGGATGGTGTGTGGATGGCGGCATGTGTGTGTTTGGCTGCAGTGTGTGATGGGACTGTGCACACATGCCTGTGTTAATGTAGGAGGCAAACTGTGATGTTCTTATGCCCCATGGAGACTGCAGTTGGTGCCATCAGTCAGCATTATGTCTACGCTCACCACTGATGTGGGCAGGAGTGTGGGTGATGTGCATATCCCCCTGCACTACTGTTGCAGACAGGGTGCCACTGTTCCCACCTATTCTGTATGATGCAGGTTGTCTGTATCCATGGCATGTGTGTATGAGGTGTGCCTTACCTCCATTGCAGGTTGACTTGTGTTACTGGCTCTTAGACTGCGTACATATGTGTAGACATGGTTGCAATTGGCCTTGGTGGTTTGGATATGTCTGATTTCTAGCCATAGTCAGCCTTACAGGAGGTCACCTGTGAACCTACATACTTGCTCAGATAGAGGTGCACTTGCTTCCAAGTTGTGGTCCGCACCTATGTATCCCTGTACAGCCACTATAGCAACCTATTATGTACTTTGTGTTTCGGTGGTGTCTACTAAGGGAAATTACTCTATCGTTGGTGGAGGATGGTTGCACAGGTAAGGTACTGCTGATTCCATATAACTACAGTGGATATGAAGTTTACACACCCCTGTTACAATGCACAGTACTTGTGCAATTTGAACATGACCCCATAAAAGCACTTGTCAACACAATCCCCACCTGTGATGTATCCTATAGCCTGCTCAGTTCAATAGGGAACATAACAACCTGTCCTGTGGAAACAAATAGGTTCACAGGTTCATAGGTGTGTACTAGGCTAATGGCCCTGGAGCCTTTACAAGTCTAGCCCATAGAATTACCCTGGCATCGTGCCACCTGACCTTAGTTCCCAGTGCCTCTGTTGAGTAAAGTCACTGGAGTGATCACTGTGGTGTATTTTTTATTTCCCATCCACTCATCAAGATTTCTGTTGAAGAGGGCCATTGAGGTGCTCTGCCTGACATGTATGGGAAGTCTGTTCCATAGCATGGGGAGTCTCTGGGTTATGGCCCTGTCCCTCCAGCATATGGGAAGTAATAGTCAGTACAGTAAGCCAGTTGAATGTGTGTGTACACCCTTACACTAGTATGTTGTGTAAATGCCTGCTGAGATGATTACAGCATCCATTTGTCTTGGTTTGTACTCTAAGGTCATATCACATCTTCACTTGGCAATGGTTGCTCACCTTCCATGAAACAGTTTTGTTTCTTTTTCAATAGAATTGTACAGGTTATGGGTCACATTTGAGGTGAAAAATATTATGACATGACTTTCTGTGGTCTCATTGGCATACAGCACACAGACCTGGTATTCTATCACGGGTGTGTACACTTTGATATCCAGTGTATATGGGTGTTGATATAACTGTTAGTGGTAAGCATGGACAGTGGGTCATAGTACAGTTGTACACTTCTCTGATTACTAAGTCATAAGCATGCCTACTGTAGTACCCATATCAGTGTCATGGTAATGCAACAATCAGTAGCAGTACACATTTTATTTTGATGTATGCAGTGACAGTGATATCACACATGTGCAACATGCACATCCTATTTTCCAGACTGCTCGTGACCCATGTTATTACTTTTTTGCCTTTCAGCTGAACATACGCATACATACACATGCTCAGGGGATACCAGGTACACATTTGTGTTCTTTGTCATTATGGAACACTGTATTTACAGTCTTGCAGCGCAATCATACATCTCAACCTGTTATACCAGGATTTCTGGTCATTGGTGCTCCTCACTAAGTGACAAAAACAGGGAAGTCAATTTTGATAACGTATCAATATAGCTGCCATAACACAAGTATATGTGTAAGTAACTACAGATATCTTTTACAACTGTGAACTTTGTCCAGAAGAACACTGTACAGTTGAATGTTATTAATTCAATATATCATATGCAGTTTAACACACATATCTGCAACAGTGCTTTACTATGCTCATGCCCTATATTGGTATCCTAGATTTACAGTACAAACATGTATAATTCTCATATTCACAGGTAACATATGGATATGGGCAACATCCCATTAACTGGCCTAGCAGTGGCACAGAGATGATTGTTTGACAAACACTCTAGTGGTTGCCATATGTGGGTTGTCCTTTCCCAGGATGTGTCAGGCTCCTAAGCTGTGACCCAACCTATCCACCTCTTAGAGCATCACATGTGGACAAAGCCTAACATTATGGGGGGATATATGGGGACAGATCGTAGATATGCCTATTACAAACCTATGACGTTTGTGCATGATACATTTTGCATTACCATGACTGTTCTGAAGGTGGTGGGTCTGAAACTCATGTGTCTGTCATGACTTGATTACTTCTACCTTCAGCTATTTGCCAGACTAATATAGATGTTTGGAGGAACAGAACAAACACTATGATAGCTAAATCTTGATATTCTGTGCACATCTGCACAGTTGTCAGGTATGGCCCACTGCAGACAGAGCCAGATGCTATGTCCATAGCATTTGATCAGCAGGACATCATTACAGCAAGTATTGATGGCACATATTCATCTTTCTAATCATCTATCCCATTATTACAGACCAAGTACTACATTCAATTACGTGCTTACATGTTTCACATACCTGGTTTATCTTCGGGTTCCTTCTGTGTACAGGATGTCTTCCTTTTTCTTATTCTGAGGTTTTGTTTATGTTTTTTTTTTTTTTGGTGTTTTTCTCTCTCTCTCTCTCTCTCTCTCTCCACTACTGGAATCGAACTTGTTTGAGTAGGTTGACGCATGGCTTTTGTAGGTGATGCCCACATTCAGGTGATGGCCTCTGCACCTATTTATTTATTTTATTCATTATTTATTTTACATTTGTTGACCGGGCTAGTCTAACTGGAATACAAATCCATTTTCAGTAGAGGCCCAGGGAGAAAAGCTCCAACACAAACACAATATGTATAATAAAAAGTTGTCACAATTCAGAGAAGTATAAAGTAGTTGAAAAGTTCTGACAGTTACAGCCGTATAGGCTTGATGCTGTTGTCATTACAAGAGTACATAGCTCATGATGAGGAGATATGAAAAGCAAAAATAAAATAAAAAACAGTTGTTTACTTATAGAAACAGAAAAAAATAGGATAAAAAAAGATGTTTATTTATACAAATGTACCATGTGATACAGTGAAATACAAGGTTTATAGGAGACAGCAAGAGGATGTCATTAGTTAGAACATAATAATATTAGATGCAGAGAGCACATAGGAAATCGAAGAAAGAAGAAAGACAGTTATTCAGGGTTAGTACATGGGCATAATCAATGAGTACTGAGAAATAGTTTTAGTTTCTGTTTAAAAAGTGTTATAGAGGTCAGGGATAGGAGTTCAGAGGGAAGCATGTTCCAGTGTTTGCCTACAGAGTTAGAGAACAAAGAATCTCCAGCTGAGTTATTGGATCGGCTAGTGGTAATAAGTAGCTTATTAGAAGAGCGTAAGTTCTTAAGATTGTTGTAGGGGGTAATGTGACTAGTCAGTATAGGAGTATAGGTGGGGTAGTGCAGGCTCTTATGGATAATAGCAAGCTGGTGAAATAGTAACTGGTTTTGGAACTCTAACCATCCTAATTGTTTTAGGTTGTTGCAATGATGTGTTCTAAAAGGAGAACCAGTGGCAAATCTAGCAATACTATGATAGGAGGTAGCAACTCTGTTGAGGTTGTTTTTTGAGAGATTGGTATATATGGGTGAAGCATAGAGTAGGGTAGAGATTAAATGAGTTCTAGCTATAGCGGTTTTGGCTGAAGGAGAAATAAAGGGTTTGATTCTATAAAGGGATCCCAGTTTCTTATTTACTGTTTTTATAGTGATGTTAATATGAGTATCGAAGTTTAGGTTATTATCTATGGTTATTCCAAGAACTTTAGTGGTTGGGACAGGAGATATGAGTCCCGTTCTTGGATATAAGAGTGAAATGAAGAGGGGTTGACCTGCGAGTAGGAGTAAAAAGTAGCAGTTTAGTTTTTTTAGGGTTAAGTAGGAGGCATCGGCTTAAAAAACATTGCTCAACTGTATTGAATGCTTTTTGTGTAAAGGACTGTAGCTCAGAAGGAGTATTAGCTGAGCAAATAATGGTGGAATCATCTGCATATTGAATGCAGGTTGCATGAGGAATTGCTAGGTGGAGGTCATTAATGAAAATGGAAAATAGCAGTGGGCCTAATATGGAGCCCTGGGGAACACCAAGGGAAATGGGGAGGTGAGAAGATAGATTGTTTTCCCATAGTAATGCTTGTTGTCTATTGTCTAAGTAAGATTTAAACCATTTTAAGGCTAGAGTATCAAGAGAAAGAGATTTAAGTATTTCTATAAGGAGCTGGTGGTTAACCATGTCAAAAGCCTTAGATAAATCAATGAAGACAGAAGAGGAAAGAGTATTATTATTACAGTTTAAATTTATGCAGTCTGTGAAGGAAAGTAGAGCTGTGGTGGTACTGTGATTAGGTCTAAACCCATGTTGACAGTTGGCCAGTAGATTATTTTTGATAAAATGGGTGAGTAGTTGCTTATGGATACATTTTTCCATAATTTTTGCCAGTGGAGAGAGTAGAGCTATTGCTCTATAGTTTGAAATGTTAATGGAGTTTCCGCCTTTATGTAGGGGGATGATGTGTGAGATTTTCCAGATAAATGGGTTATTTCCTTCTGTTATCGTTCTGTTTATTAGTATGGAAATGGGGAATGCTATGGCTTTGGCCCCTTTTTGCAGGTATTCTGCAGGTAGTTGGTCAACAGATGGGGTAGTAGGTTTTAGTTTTTCTAGAAGAGAGCAAATGAAGGAAGTAGGAACAGGTTTTAGCTGAAATGATGGAATTGGGTCAGTCGGTGAGGTGGTTAGATTAGGGGAACTTAGAGATAATTGCTTAGCTAGTGTTTGAATGGCATCTGTAAAGAAAGAATTGAAGGCATTGGCAGTTTGTGTTGGATTCTCATGGTTAGAGCCTTGTGTAATAGACTGGCCTGGGTGTAGGAGTTTTTTGATGCTGGACCAACATTTTTGTGAATTCCTTTGGTTAGTTTGTTGTAGTTGGATATAAAAGTTTTTTTTATCTAAGAGGACAGCTTTTTTAGTAGTATTTCTCAGTTGTCTAAAGGTTTGGTGGTCTGTTGAATTCCTAGTAGTGTGCCATTTTGCCCAAGATTTGTTTCTACGGAGGATTTTTTGTCTAGTAGCTGTAGTGAGCCATGAGGCAGGTTTAGCCTTATTTCTAATAGAGCGTACTGGGGTATGATGGTCAAGGATGGCTAAGAATGCAGAATTAAAGTAGTCAACTGCTTCATCTAAAGGGAGTATTTTTAGTGGTGACCAATTGCAGTGTTTGAGTTCTAGCTGGAAAAGTTCAGGGTTAAAGAATTTTTTAGTCCGTATTGTCTGATAGGAATTTGGGTGAGGTATGCTAGATTTGTGTCTGATGATATATGTGAGTGAGTGGTCACTCAGATCATCAGGGAGGGTGCCTGCTTTGTATGTGTGATGTGGAGAGTTTATAAGAATCCAATCTAATGTGGTTTCCTTGTTGTTGCTTTTATTAATTCTTGTAGGGGAGGTGATGACTTGTGAGAAGCCATAAAGATTAATATGGGTGGTGGGATGAGGGGTACTACAGGATTTCCAGTCAATGTTAAAGTCTCCAAGGACTAAAGTTTCTTGTGGAAGATTAGTTGATAGCCAATTGAGAATACTTTCAAGGGTGTTAATGTTATTTCCAGGGGAAGGTAAATACAAGCAATGTTTATGGATTTGAATTTGTTGACTTGAAGTTTAGTGACAAGGATTTCAGCATTATTAATATAGGTTGGTTTATGTTTGAAGTGGCAACTTGTAGATTATTTCTATAGAGGACTGCAACACCCCCTCTCTTTTTGTTAATACGGTCTAATCTGAGGATACTGTAGCCAGGCGAGGTAATTTCATTGTTATTAATGGAAGGTTTAAGCCATGTTTCAGATAAACATAAGATGTCAAATTGGTAGAGCTGTAATAGGCCATGAATATGGCTAATCTTGTTGTTAATGCTACGAATGTTAAGATGTGCTAAAGAGAGGGAGTTTGGAGGTTTAATAGGAGTATGTGTATTAGTTATGTTACTATTGCTTACTATTGCTGTTCTCCACTTGCTAATTGCATGCAGGCAGGTGTGTAGGTCTTCCAATTGCCAATGTCATAGCAATCCACTACTATAAATAACTACATCATGTGGGTGTTGTCCCTTTACCTTTCCTGTATGGAAGACATCCTGCCTATGTGTGAGCAGCAGTGTTACAGACAGCAGGTAGCAATACCTCTTACAACAGGACTTGTGGACACAGGACAACTACATGTTTGTATAAGGTTCCAGACTTACGGACAATGTGTGAGTATTGCTGTTATATGCATTGAATACTGCTAGTTTTACAGGGTTTGTGTGTACATGCTAGTTTTGCATGGAATGCAGTTTGTCTACATATCTCTCAACTGTGGGCCTATCCACATGATGGCCAGAGGATTGGCTACGTTTTGTCTGTTCCCCACACAGGTTTTGTCCCTGACATATCAGTGACATTCTCTCCATTGATTGCTATCAGTACATGGCAACATCCATTTGTGTTTCTGACTTCATATTTATGAGTAAGGGTATGTTGCAACCAATCCTGTAACACCAGCATTGTTCACAGTGTATAATAGCAATATTTCAAATTTAGCCCTGTGTTTCAGCCTCTCTCCTTCACCTATATACCAGGCTTTGTCCAGCTGCATGCAGTAAGAGCTCGATAGGTATGGTCTATCATTATTTAATGCTAACATTCCTGCTATCATTCCAGTGATGTTGTGCACTCCCACACAAGTTGTGGGGTAGGGTCCATATATATGAGGGTTACAGCTGAACAAAACATGTGCAACCCTGTACAGTCTGGAGGTCAGAGTTTGGAGAACATGATTTGCCCTTGTATGACATTTTATGGGGGAGGGATATTAAATGATTTTAACCTAGGCTGTTACAACATGTGAGGGATATCAGTAATAAGAAACCTTAAGGTATATGGCTGTACATTTTCATACGTTTCACCATGGGAACAGTGGTGGGCTAGAGCTTACTGTCTTGCACACAGTTTTGTTTGTCAGTGTGATAGTGATGTTTTAAGTTAAGCATTGTTATGTAATGGATACATTTATATTGTGACAACTGATACTTTTCCCCCAAGGGGGTTGAGTACAAAGTGTAATTGGAGGCTGTTAAACTACATCTGTAAATAAGTGTTGATTGATTCTTATCTTCAAAGCAGGTGTGTTTTTACTGTTGTACTACTTGAAGGCTTTAGCCTAGACAGCAAAGTATGTTATGTTTTCTAGGGGTCTATATTAGATAAACGAATGTTTATCTAACCGAACGCTCACATAAGCGAAAATCCCAAAACTCAAAACTGCAATTGTGGGGGGCTGCACCCCACCCACTAAATATATATTCCAACTCCAAGATCGCACTATAGTGAGGAAAGGGCAAATATTCCCATCTTCACTGTACCACAATCTCACAATTACGGTTTTGAGTTCAGCAATTTTTGCTCATGTGAGCGTTCGATTAGATAAACTTTCGTTTATCTAATATAGATCCGTTTTATAGATTACTGTATTATATGTTTCCTTTGAGAACTGCATTAATCAGTTATGTATTTCAAACACATAAATACTATAAGAAATGGCCTAAGCAACTGAAATATTACGCAAATAAATATTTATATGTATGGCAACTCTGTGTGGTGTCATGTCCTTTGCATTGTGAGTGGGTATATGTTTCATGCAATAATTCTCATTTGTAGGAAAGAATCAGACACTGGCCATTTGAAAAAGGTGGCTACTGTAGGAATAATGATTGTTTGATATGCTGTGCACCTCTATATATACTATCTGTAGATATATATATATATATATATATATATATATATATATATATATATATATATATATATATATATATATATATATATTCCCATTAACCCAAAACACCAGAATTGGAACAGTTGCATAGCAAACAGAACACATGCATATATGGAACCATAGTGGCCATTGCAAAAGCATGCAGGTTACATTGATAGCAACAGGCCACCAATTATAGTATTTCAACATGGAACATTAATAGAAACACTTTTCAATATTTGTTGAACAATAGGACATATGTTCTGAAATGACATAAGCAACTGAAATATTACACAAATAAATATTTATATGTATGCCAACTGTGTGTGGTGTCATGTCCTTTGCATTGTGTGTGGGTATATGTTTCATGCAATAATTCTCATTTGTAGGAAAGAATCAGACACTGGCCATTTAAAAAGGTAGCAACTGTAGGAATAATGACCCTCTATATATACTCTCTTTATATATGTGTATGTATATATATATATATATATATATATATATATATATATATATATATATATGTGTGTGTGTGTGTGTGTGTGTGTGTGTGTGTGTGTGTGTGTATGTGTGTGTGTGTGTGTGTGTTTGTATATGTATGTAGCATTAGAATGTTTAGTGCTTCCACACTGAACATTTCCTATGGTAGATTGACTGTTCTGAATGATATGTTAGGTTCATAGGTTCATAAGTTCATAGGAAGGTACTAGTCTATCGGCCTTGGGGCCTATATAAAGCTAGCCAAAATGGCTCCCTGGCTTTCGCTACCCAAGAAAATTATTTTCCTGTGTCCCTGTCAAGCAATGCCACAGAAGTGATCCCTGGGATGAATTTTCTATTTCCCATCCAGTCATCAAGGTTTTACTTAAAGAGGGCCAATGAGGAGCTTTGCTTGACATGAATGGGTAGTTTGTTCCAGAGTATGGGAAGTCTCTCGGACAATAATCTATCCCTCCAGCATATTCTGTTTATTGTGGTGGTAAGGTTTATGTCCCTAGACTGTGCAGCTTGGAGGGATTGGGATTTCTTTAAGTGGAGCATGTCCAACAGCTCTGGGTTTGACATAGTTTTGTATGTTAGGCAGAGATCGCCTCTGAGTAGGCAATATGCAATGGAGTAGAGCTGGAGTTTTTTGAGACAGTCTACGTATGGCATCTGTTTGAGGCTGGTAATACTCTTAGTGAGGTATTTCTGTGTCTTTTCCAGTTGTTGTAGGTGTCTTTTGAGATACATACCAAATGGGGCATTGTACTCTATAATGAGTCTGATGAGGGATAAGTAGAAAGGAACAATAACCTCCTTTTATCTAGAGGAGAACCCTTTTGTGATGAGGTGTGCCACGTAGAAGGATTTCCTGACTACTGTGGTTATGTGGTTATCAAAGGAGAGACTACTGTCCACATGTGTCCCGAGGTCTTTTATCACACTTTCAGTGTTTAATGACCTACCACTTATGTGGTAGTTCATTGGTACTGAGTTTTTCCCAAAGGGGATGACAATGCACTTCTTGGCATTGAGCTTGATGCCATGACTTTGACACCAAGCATCTGTCTCTGTGAGGCCCTTTTGTATAATGCCTACATCATTAGGTGATTCTATTATGGCTCCCAGTTTGCAGTCATCTGTGAACTTTGTTGGCCAAAGACCTTCTGTGTTGGCCTGCACTTCAGAGAAGTAGATGCCAAACAGGAGAGGAGCCAGAACCGAACCCTGTGGTATTCTACCCATCACTGGTCTGAAGTCAGACTTGGAGTCAGCTGCTTTTACTGTGTGGGTGCTGGCTGTGAGCTAGTTGGCCACCCATCTTGTGACATAGGGATTTATGACTAGTTTAGTGAGTTTATCTATAATTCTAGGGTGTGGGATGGTATCGAAAGTCTTGGCGAGGTCAAGGTAGGCTGTGTGCACTACCTTGCCCTTGTCTATGGCTCTAGTGACTGCTTTGAAGAAGTTAATCAGGTTTAGTAGATATGATCTACCTTTTACAAACTCAAACTGAGTGGGGTCCATGGTTTGGAGGTTACCTATGTCTTTCTTTATAAGCTCCAAGATCATATGTTCCATGGCCTTGCAGACCAGGCTCGTCAGGCTAATCGGGCTCTAGTTTCCGGGGTCCATGATGTCATCCCCTTTGTGGAGTGGGATAACCGTCACTGTGCGCCATTCAGTAGGCACATAGCCTGAGGTGAGGCTATGATTGAACATGGTATTAAGATGGGGTGCCAGTTCATTCTGTAGTTCATGAAATACACAGCCTGGGATGTTGTCTGGTCCCATGGATGCTGTGTTCTTGGCTTTGGAGAGTGCGGTCTTTACTTGTTCATCCGTGATTACAGAGGCTTTGCATTCTTCCAGTATTAAGATGGGCCTTTTGGAGGGTGAGGGGGGTAAAGTTAGCACTGAACCTATTTGCCAGAATCTTGGCAATATCGGTTGGTTCTGTATATTTAGTCCCATTGTGCTGTAGCTCAGAGCAGATTTGAGTGTTGCCATTGAGAATCCTGACATAGTTGTGGAATGCTTTGTGGTTGTCTTTGGAATCAGTGGTGATTTTATTTTCATAACTGGCTTTGGAGTATTTTATTTGGGATCTCAGCTTCTTGCTGAGCCTGACCGGGGAGTTCCTCCAATCTTGGGATTTTACTCTTTTTTGCAACAGCTTTTTCCTTCTGTTGAAGATTTTGTTTATGGCAGGGGATCACCAGATTGGCTTCCTTTTTTTTTTGGAGGAAAGCAGCTAGGGATGTGCAGGACGGGTGTAGGGAAGGTCCATAGCTGCCTATTTCTTCTACAGAAGCAGCTGTGTATATATACTGAATTTGGAGGTATATTTGAACACTCAAACCCCAGAAAGAGAGGTGAGGACAACAATAATGTGTTATGAAGCCAATTAGACCAGATTATATGTGTCCAATGGACATGTGCAAAATGGACAGCTATGTATGGGGCAAAATTTTTTTTTGGGAACAGATTGCCCTTTTTTTTAAGGTCAGAGTGGGATGTTGGAGAAGGATAATAGATATATTTGGGGAGATAGTTTGGGTAGGAAGACAGACAAGACAGACAAGACAGCATACAGAGTGGTATATGACACATGTGGGGGGTAAACACCTAGGGCGGGGAGTGGTGTTTAGAAATCAGAAGCCCATCAGCCCCCAAATGGAACCAGTGGTACTGAAGTCCCCACCCATGGGCCGTTACCACTGCACCTTCACAGCCCCAAAGGTGGCTGTGCTGGGGTCTGAGCAGGAGGGGCAGGTTGGCCCTCTAATTGTACCACGCGGCCCTCAAGCTGGCAGAGCAGATCTCCAAACTCCCTTTGGAGCTTGCTATGCACCAATCTTCAGATCTGACTTCAGGTAACAGTATCCTGTCCACGCCCACTCCTGGGGGGTGAGCCCCATCCCCTGAGATGGTTCCACCCAAAGGTGGTGCAGGACCAGCGGACGAGGAGGTCCTGGGTTTGGTCCCAGATGAGCTGGACCCCAGTGCCATGGCCAGATGAGTTGGGAGAGGTGGGTCCACTGGGACGGGCCTTCCCGAATGTGCTATGGTGTTGCAGTTTTAGAACATATGTGGGTTAGTAATAGTCAACACAATCCAGGTTTAGTTATAACAGCATGCATAGATATTCCCATTAACCAAAAACACCAGATTTGGAACAGTTGCATAGCAAACAGAACACATGCATATATGGAACCACAGTGGCCATTGCAACAGCATGCAGGTTAGATTGATAGCAACAGGCCACCAATTATAGTATTTTGAAATGGAACCTTAATAGAAATGCATTTCAATATTTGTTGAACAATAGGACATATGTCCCAAAAGTAGGTTTGGTGTAAACATACCCATTGATTTGTGTGTTTAGATTATTGTTGCAGATATGGTAGGGGGGAGAGTGAGATAACAATTAACAACTTATATATCCTTGCAGTACTCACAACTTTAATAATCATTGCTCTAATCATTACTCTACAGGTATTATTAGAATACCTATGGCATTGGTTTGGGTAGTGGTATGTTTGTACACAGTGTATACTTCATCTATCTTATAGCTAAATTATACTTATCTTACTTGGTAGACCTGTGGAGGAAATGTTTCTTAACATTACATGAGGGTTTCTACACATATTCCCAGATTCCTAGTCATAATTATGCACATACCTCTCAATCTCTTAATGCACAACATCTGGACAAAGCTTGACAACATGGGGGTACAAATAGGGACATATTTTGAATATTGCTCTTATAAACTTTTAGACAGTTGCTAGAGTAACAGGATTTGTTTTAATATACATTTTCTGAAGGATTTGAAGTCTGACACTCAAATACATGTCATTATTTGGTGACTACAATCCTGAGATCATCCTAGTGGTTTGCCAGGAAAAAAAGAGGAACAGGCCAAAAATATAAGCCAAATATCTGGACATTCTGGGAAAATCTGTACAGTTGAGAGGTATGATAATGCATGCAGCTTACTACCACCCCCAGGATTAGAACCATGTCTGTGTCTGCTAAAAACACAACACGTTTTGTTTCATCAGAATGAGCTATTTAGACACCACTGGCTTTTTTTCGGTGTTTTCTTTTTAAGCCTCTCTTGGTTGTACAATCTAACATTGTAATTACAGCAGCCTTGTACAGACATTCCTTGACATATTTTTTTATGTAGCACAGTGTGAGAAACAGTGGTTAACACAATAGTACTATTCTGATATCAGATGCTGATGAATGCTACATGTCAGGCCATACAATACCAGAGTAAACACTACCAGTTCAGGATTTAAAACTTTATTGCCAGGCAGTTACAGTTTTCTTATGTGAAAGACCTGTGGGGGGAATGTTTGTTAACACTACCTGACTGTTTCTACACATATTCCCATATTACTAGTTAATATTATGCACTTTCCTGTCAATCTCTTAATGCAAACACTCTGGACAAAGCTTGACAACATGTGGGTACAAATAGGGACATATTTTGAATATTGCTCTTATAAACTTGAAGAGTTGCTAGAGTAACAGGATTTGTTTTAATATACATTTTCTGAAGGATTTGAGGTCTGAAAATGAAATGTATGTCATAATTTAGTGACTACAATTCTGAGATCATCCCTGTGATTTGGCAGGGAGACAGAGGAAAAGGCCAAAAATATGAGCCAATTATCTGGACATTCTGCAAAAATCTGTACAGTTGAGAGGTATGATTATGCATACAGCTTACTACCACTCCCAGGATTCAAACCATCGCTGTGTGTGTGAAAAATGCAAAAAATTGAGTTTTATCAGAATGAGCTATTTAGAAACTGCTGTGTGTTTTGTCAGTGTTTTATGTCTAAGTCTCTATTGGTTGCACAATCAGACCTTGTACTTACAATAGTCTTATACAGACATTGCTAGACATATTTATTTTATGTAATAATATAACCACATAGTGTTATTAGGCCACTTCATTCGTCCAACAAGTTATCAGTTCTAACAGGTGATTTCCTGTTTGCTAACTCATTTGTTAAATTTTGGAACCTTCTTCCTGCACTCTTATCCAAGAAACATCTCTTCCCCTATTTAAAAAAGGCCTCAAAATAGACTTTAAAACTAACTGGCACTGCCCCTGCCTAAACCCTGGCTTACCCAATCTGACAACTTGGTCTTTCTCTAGCTATTAGGCTATCAGCAAGCAAATACTCCATTCATCTGTTGTTTCTTGTCATAATGTACAGTTATGCCTGCTGAGCTTCTCTTTCTGTATAATGTAGTGTTTTCTTATTGTGCTTTAAATTTGTGAAAAGATCTATTTCATATTTTTTCTCGCTCTGTTATCCTTTAGCATGTGTCAGTGTATTCTTACTGTGTTAAACCTTCAGAAATGTGTATCTAAATCTTTTGCTCTATTGGAATATCATTGCACTATTACTATTATTATTATCTTTGTGGGGCTTTTCTCCCCGGGCCTCCGCTGAAAATGGACATGTATCCAGTTGGACTATCCTGGTCAACAAATGTAAAATAAATAAATAAATGTAGCACAGTGTGGGTAACAGTGGTTAACACAACATTACTATTCAGAGACTGCAACAGTAAATGTCATACAATACCAGAGTAAACACAACCTGTCCAGGATTTAGAACTTTATTGCCAGGCAGTTGCAGTTTTATTGAAATATCACCTATATGGGACTATTACTGTCATATTGTCTGGTTTATTCAGTGCAACCCATAAACAGTTTTTACACTGCCAGGTGACTTTCTACTAGTTTATATTTATTTGGTATGACTACTACAAGCAGGATTGTTACTCACCAGCCTTGTGACGTAGCCTTTGCAACCTACTGTGGCATGGGCTTCCTGATTCACAGCCCGCTCATCTGCAGCTGTAAAGGGAATAGAGAAATTTTTAGCCATACCTAGCCATCATATACACAGGCTGGACTTTGGTAAAAAGTTATTGATATGAATACTTACACACTGCTGGGACATCACCCCTCTGCCTTAATTCTTTGACCCACTCATCCAAGAGCTCCCTCTTCCTCTGCTTCAAGTCAGCATAGTGGTGCTGGACCTGATCACCAGTCTGAGGGATACCAGTGGCACTGGTGAGATCATGGGTGAGATGGCCCCAGGCTTCTGCTTTATATTGGGAGGCCTGCTACTGGCCCTGCAGCAGTCTCTCATCATGGTTATTTACCAGGAGTCCTACTATGACCTTGGACTCCTGTATGCCCCAGCACTGCACCCAGAACTGCATGCCCTTGCCAACACCTGCCATACTGCCTACAGTGGGAAGCTGCAACCAGTTATGAGCTGCATTCCTGCCTGTGGGATTTAAATATGGCCAATTTCCCACCTTTTGCCATGACTGGATGGTTTTGAATATGCTGAGCTAAGTTAAAGCTATGGTCAAACCTGCTTAGCTAAGGTTGGCAGTGCTTAAAGGGGCAGGTTCAGCATTGCTTACCAATGGGCAAATCCACTTAGCTGGGCTACTCATTGATTAGCAGTCATATTTACAATATGCTTACACCGGGTTAGCAGAACTGTGCAATGCTTAGCACTGCTTATTTTTTTTATTTTATAGACTATCTGCTGCATGGGATTGATTCATTATTCATTACATATTATAAATTTGTTTACTGTCCCTGACATACCCCAATGTGCTTTCATTACATTTATTCATGTGTGACTATTTTTTAATACTACCTTCCTGAACATCCTTAATTACCATGCCCCCATAAGATTTTCCAGAACCAAAGCACAACCCTCCCCATGGCTACAGAAAACCACTAAGTCAGAAATGAAAAACAGGGATAAAGCCTGGGAGCACTGGCGCAAAATCAAAACCCCCGCAGCTAGACAGAAATTCCTAGAACTACGCAATAGAGTCAAAAAGCTAATAAAACGGGACACATTCCAATACTACCAGTCTGCCCTAGACTCCTCACAACACAGCCCCAAACAATTCTGGTCCTCCATAAACTCCATCCTCCACCCAGGTAAAGTCAGTACCCCTCCTCCTAACATCCCTCACTCCTCAGAAAATATTGCTACCTTATTCAACACACACTTCACCCAAACCATACTATCACTAGCTAAAGAACACAACCCCCCTCCCCTCCAACCCACACCTTCAACTAGTAATCTCCCCACTGCCTTCTCTTTTTCTCCTGTACCTACCTCCAACATAAAAAAAACCTCTTAACTAAACTTAAACCCACCAAATTAGCAGCAGACAACCTCCCAAGTGAATACCTACAAATTGCAGCTGATGCTCTGGCCTACCCAGTATCCATCTTGATTAACCGATCTCTGTCAGAAAGTTACGTTCCCACATTGTGGAAAGTCTCACATATAATTCCCCTCCACAAAGGCGGACCCTCTGCAGAACTAACCAATTACCGCCCCATAGCTATTCTCTCTCCACTCTCCAAAATACTAGAGAGATGCATACACTCTCAGGTCTCACACTACCTCCTTACTAACAACCTTTTTTCCAGTACTCAGCATGGTTTCTGACCAAACCATAGCACCACCACTGCCTTACTCTCCTTTACTAACACTATCCTTCAGCATAAAAACAATGGCTATCTCTCCTCTGCTACTTTCCTAGACCTATCTAAAGCATTTGACATGGTCCCACACAAACAGCTTATCTCTGTCCTCAATAACCTATCCTTCTCACAATCAGTCACCAACTGGTTTCAGAGTTACCTGTCTGACCGCCAACAATCCGTTGTATGGCAGAATGACATATCTCCCAAACTACCTGTCTCCATAGGGGTTCCCCAAGGATCCATCCTTGGACCCCTACTTTTCTCTGTTTACACCAATAATCTAGCCTCTGCCACCAAACATGGCACACTCATCCAATACGCAGATGACTCAACCATCATCTGCTCAGCCCAGTCCCTACCCAAACTGCAAAAAGTCACACAGGAAGCCTTTTCCTCTGTTGAAACATGGTTATCTGATGCCAAATTAATACTCAACCCAAACAAAACTAAACTACTCATCTTCCAACCCACCAAACATACTCAAAACAACTCTCACTTTAACATCACAGCAAAAGACAACACCACTATATACCCAACTGAACACACCAAATTGCTAGGAGTGGAAATAGACAATAAACTAAAATTTGACATTCACATATCGATGACCATAAAAAAAGTCCACAAAAAACTAGGAGCATTATACAGAAATAAACAATTTCTCACCAAAGCAGCAAAGATTTCAATAGAAAAATTCCCACCTTATCTCCACCCTACTTTATGCCTCTCCAGTATATACCAACCTAAGGCAATGTGATCTAAACAAGCTAGTGACCTGCTACAACAAAATCGCCAAATTCGCCACAGGGGCATCCTACCGTAGTCACCACTGTACTGGGCTGGCTTGAACTCCCTCACCTCCTTCAGTGGTATCAACTCTCACTCGCTCACAAACTAGTAAACCATCCACTAAATGTCCCATCCCTCCAGAATCTACTCCAACCCTATCGCACCACCAGACCACTAAGATCCAGCAACAAAAATCACTTGCAGATCACTAAAGCCAATAACTCTGCTGGTGAAGCACTATTCTCTTGTGCCATAGCCAAATTATGGAACTCACTCCCACCCACAATTACCTCCGTACCATCATGCACCAACTTCAAAACTTTATTAAAAGCGCACCCAAAAACATGCTGGCTATGCCCTTGCAACTCCCACTCTAATATCATCCACCCCATCCAACTACTACCTTTCTTTAACCTCCACTGACTACCTTGATGATAGCAAGCACAGATGCTCATAAGCCTAGTACTTATTATACAGCAGGAACTTCTCATTGTTACATTTGTTAATGCCTGTTATGTACTTCACAGATAAAGATTCTAGTTGTCTACTGATGTACTATGTTCTTCATCTGTAAATATGTTGTAAGTAATTTCTATGTTAAATTGTTAATCGGTATGTAATCCAATGTAACTACTGTCTGTTTATTTTACTGAGGAGCTTTTCTCCCCGGGCCTCCGCTGAAAATGGACCCAAGTCCAGTCGGACACTCCCAGTCAACAAATTTAAATAAATAAATAAATAAAAACTATACTGTATGGGGCACTTGTGTTTATATGGGTGTTTCTCAACTTTATTGAACTTACACCTCACATCTGGACCTACTGCAGTACTCTGGTTAACTAATATATGTTATTTAGTAGCTTATTATAAAAAAATGTTTATGTGCTGCTTTCACATGCAAAATGGTCTTAGTGGGGATTGAACCAGGAATGGTTGTTTGCAAAGTGTATATTCTAACCACTATACTATTGCAGTATTGTTCAAGATGGATGTCTCTTGCTATTTAACTTATTATGCTGTTTAAGCTGGACTAAACGTAGCTAAGCAACGGGCACACCCATGCAGCTATGCTTAAACTTTATTGCATGTTTTAAAAAAAAATTATTTGTTGTTTTTTTTTTTATTTGTGCCCTTCAGAATATCCCTGCTAATGCTAAACCTTTTATTCTATCAACTTTTGGCTTTGTCCACATTCATTACTCTGACGGGTTGGGAGGTGTGCTCTATGTGCTTATGCTACATCTGTTATTTTATCCACTTTTGGCTTAGTAGGGATGATTGTCTCTTATGGCTTTGACCAGATTTCTTACCCTAACAGGTTGGGGTGTTACAAGCGTTCTTAATTGTTTAAATTGCCGTAAGGTAATTCTAGAGTGCAGGGGGCATATGTATTGTGAGAGGTCTCCTCTCAGCCACACCCCCTGCGCTCGTACATGGAACCATGTCCATTTTACAGTATGACAGTGTGCCTTCATACATATGCCGTGCAGGAATAACTTATTCCTGCATGGCTGCTTGCTGAATCCGGGGGATAGGGTTTTTTCCAATTTATAGATTTATGTTGCTTTTTAGATCTTTTGAAAAAGCTTTTTTGTACATGAAATCTTACAGTGGTTTATTGGTTCAACGAATCACTCTTATTTTTAGTGATAACTGTGCTAGACATTCTTCTTGCTCCTTATCTTTTGGGCTGATTTGGCTTGGCTTCATTCTCTTGAAGTTTACTTTCTTTAATTTTGAAAATTTGCATTGAGATAAATAAAGTCTAATTGAAATTAGATTAATAGTGAAGTATTCACAATTATATTAACCTTTTTTCATAAAAGACTGAATAAATTAGCATTAAAAGGAAAACAAAATGCAATTCACATTTTAAATAATATTTCTAGAAATATTAAACAATATGCTGCTGACTTCCTTATTACTTTGCATTATTGATGTTGGGACAGCATAGGTACATTATTTAAAAGTTCGTATTAATGGTTCAGAATCCTGCATCATTGTTGATGATATTTCATTGAATTACTGCTGCAAATGTTATCATATGCTATCACAGATAATTGAAGATTGAAGATCATATGACACTGACTCTTGCTGTAATTTGTGAAGCAAGAATAATTTTCTGGAATTGAGGGGTCTACTTAAGAGAGTGGTGTGAAGTGCCAGATTCACATTTGATACTATTGGTTGTGGACAACTGGCTGTTTTCTGAAATGTTAACTTAGATAATATTGACTCAGTTTTCAATCTCACTAAGTGTAATTCTCACGTGAGCATGTAGAAAAAACTATAATGTTTGCCATTGTATTTTGCAGCTGATATTCCATGTTCATGCTCTTCCAAAATAACACAAGGCAGCTTTTACATTTCTCTTTGTAAAAGTTGACATTAGTTTCTCCTGTTTCACAATTACATTTTCCTGTTTACTAAAGCACCATGCAAGGTCATTTTTTTTTCTTTAAAAAAATAAAGAATAATACACACACATGCACACATGCACACACGCACAAACACACACACACACACACACACACACACACACACACACACACACACACACACACACGCACACACACACAGATGCACATGCACACACTCACACACACACACACACACACACACACACACACACACACACACACACACACACACACACACACACACACACACACACTCACACAGAGAAAGAGCTAACATTTAGAGCAGAGGACTGAAGTTCTAAGGATTTTATTCCCTCAGCTTGCATTTACCTGGTATGGGGGTGATTGAGAGACGTAAAAGGACAGGTCCTCTGGGCTCATTCCTAAAGACAGACACTTATGTCCATTGACCTTGTCTGATTAGCAAATAAAAAAATTGCATGTCTGGCTAATATATAACTAAATGAAATATGCATAGCTTGATAGGTAGTGTTCATTAATTACATTTTTTTTCTTCAAAGTAAGCTAAACTGCACAACAGATTGCATCATATCTGAAAGCTAGTATACTTTCTCATTTTGAGGCATGTATTAAGGGAGATGGTGATTGTAGTCGCATATTTTAGATGTTGCTCAACTGCATACATGGACAAGAATTAAACATGGTGAGACAAAAAACTGAATCAATATTATCTTAATTACTATGCTGGAAAACATCCACTTTTCTACAACCAATATTACAGTCTATCAAATGTGATTTATAGCACCAGTGTCAACTGGTTGGGTGTGAATCATTTGCAGAGAGATACTGCTACCACAGTAGGAGGTGTTGTTACAGTATGGATCATAGGATCATAGGAAATAAAAGGCAGTTGACTGTTGAGACTATTTACTTACCCACTCTCAGACTAAACCTCCTTTCTTGAGCAGGATCAGGCCAGTAAAACCATGGCTGAAATTATGGATGCCTATCCAATTATCCTTGTCCTGTTTGCAGGATGATAGTATATTTCACTGCTAGATTTGTCCATGGAGCCTATTCCAGAGATGAGGGAGGCATTAAGTAATGAACCTATCCGTCCACCTTGTTTTGTCTGGTGAGGACAATTTAGATCACTGGTTCTGGTTTTGAGGGACTATGCAATACCTGAATGGCTTTACAATCGGTATATGTGCAGGTATATAATTAAAAAAAAAGATTGCCATTACAGTCTGTATATGTACAGGATTTAATTAAAAATGGTATTACAGTCAAATATGTGTAGGCATTTAATTAAAAATGACTACAGTACAGTCTGTATATGTGTGAGCATTTAATTAAAATAACTATCAGTAGAGTTTGTGTTTGAGCAGACATTTAATTAAAATAACTTTGTCACTCTGTGCAATTAAGTTGTTCAAACAAGTAATGAACACCTATAAAAATGTACATCACAAATGTAGAAAATGTCTGAATTTACACATATCAGGAAGTATAAAAGTGAACCCTGGAACCCATAATGCATGTTGTTTATGTGATTGCTGTAGAAATATGTCTGCTATTTCATTTTCTAGGCAATAAAAGAAACAGTAAGCAAATTACTGTTACCTGATGCTGAAGTAATCCATATTCTTTAATTTCAAATAGTTATACTTTATTTTTTGAATTATCTGTAACAGACAGCCCAGTCATAATCCAAACAACAATCAGAATAAACTGATGGTGTCAAAAAATAAAAGACAAATGGCAACATTAAAAAAAAAGTTTTGTAGTAGTTCTCACTTCTTTTTTATGAAAGGTTTAACAGAAAAATATCTGCTAATTTGATGTATTAAAAAGAAAAGTGTTAGAAAAATATTTTAGTTGCTAATAGTTACAAAGTGAAATTAATAAACAGGATGATCAGCTTCTGTGGAAGTTTTAATTTTGTAACCCAACAAAACCTGCAAGGAAGGTGCCAGAATTTCAGGAGAAAAGAACTGCACCCAATGAAACCTACCTCAAGTTTTATTTTGAGCATTTGTGACATTCCTTGTTTATAAATCACATGTATGTCCCCTGATGTGCATTTTAAAAGCTGTACCAGTTTTTTTTCTGTTTAAACTTTCTTACAAGAACAAAAATGAAATATAGCAAAAGGCAGCACTATGTCAATCAACATAGTTGTTAAAATATAATTTATGGTGACAAAGAAGGATAAAGCCTTAATTATAATACAGACAATCCAAGTTCACTTAGTGACTACCACTCTTGATGTAACTTACAGTGAATAATGTATGTGCCCACCAGGGGTAGTAGAGATGGCAGGGAAGCTAGGAAGCACACTCCTGCATTCTCTTGCAGGAAAGACAATACTCATCTATATGCTCATGGTGGGGGTTTAGCTGACCTAACCATACCTGATGTAGTATTCAGAACAAATATAAATGCAGCATGTGGTTGCAAGGGGAAGGAATTGTTAACACCCATGGTGATTTGGATAGAATATCCTCCCACCACGAGGTGGGTTGGGATAATCAGAAATTGCAGTCAGGGTACAAAACACAATCATAGCTGCCTGAAAGATACTGCCCCCAACAGCTTTCACCCCAACCATGAAAAGAATTGCCAGTGGATGGAGGAACAAATCGGCACATCCATTTGGAGGGGTATTTGATCTTTGGCAGGTGCAAAAGAAATAAAATATAAAAAAAAAATAAAACGGTTGTCCAGATTATATTCTAAACTTGCATCCAGGTGATGAAACTAAACATGCTGACAGCTATATCGTCACGGGTTCCACTTATTGCTTTTAAAAATACCTTGTCTAGATTGGCTCTTTGTATCCCAATAACTTTTTGATTTTAGGCATATTCTCATAAGAAATTGAGAGCCTTGTGGTAGCAACACTTCTTATATCCCTCTTGAATAATGGGGCATCCTCAATTTTTTTGAAAATGTGCCATAAAGTGAAAGAAATCAAAATTGCCAATTCCCTGTATTTTTGAAGGCAGAATCTTTAACAACTGTATCTACTTTGTATTTTTGGGGGGAATGATGTCTACATATGAATTCTTAAAAGGATATTTGTGTTTAAAATATATTTTCATCTGACAAGTTCAGCAATGCTTTACTATTTATGAATACGTTATAAATATATTTGTGCTGCCTGTGTAACAAACTTTTGCTGAAAATAAATCTTTTGAATTTGAATTTGTTTCTTAAAATGCATTGTTCACTGCCATTTTACTGTATTTCATAAGATACCTAAATACTTAACAAATCAGGCCATGTATCCCATAGCTACAAGAAGAAACTTTATCATTAAACTTGTGCCAGTCTTGCTAGATTATATATTGGCACACATTTTATCAGTAGCATCCCTGATATTTTATGTGATTTGAAGGAATTGCACTATTCTGTTAATTAAGGAGGCAAGCAATGCTGTGGACTATGATTGACATAGAGAGATGGGAAATGGTGACTATGCACAGCTAACATAAAAAGGGTACACAATTAGTTCAAGCTGAAGTGATTTATTCTCCTGGGGTATGTGTCACTAGTATGAACATAGTAGGTTATGAAACGGACCACTGAATGGATGCAGCTATGACAAAATGCTAGGCATTATTGTAGATATTGGTGGTAAAATTAGACTTAAATCATTGGATGAAACATAACATTTACATATCTTTATTTGTCACCATACTTGCCTCTGACACAAATCTTGGGTAGTGATCAAAATAATTGAATCACAGATAAAAGTATATCAAGTGTTGTTTCCTTCTCAAGGTTGTAGTGTGTAGTCTGTTTACTGACAGAACAATTCAACAACTGTGAAGGATTTCATAGACCCAAGCATTCTCCTTTGGGCTGATAGGATTTAGCTGGATATTGTACAAGGCATAAACACATGGAAACTAGACTGAAACAGACTAAAAACATGGCATTAATTCCACATGTATCCTCTTGTCTGGGATGGCCAGTGAGCACTGGATGAGATAAGTTCTGTTGCAGAAGTAGAGGAAAACGGGTTCTACCCTAATTAGATCTCTATTATCAAGATTTTCACCAAGACAAGAAGTATAGAATATGACTATGCTACATTAATGCATAGAAGGACTGAGTGATGGATAGATAGATACCATTTTTCCTAACGTTATGTTGCATTCTAGATGTAACAAAAAAGAGAATAAAAAATCGAGTATCTCTTTTTTGATGTTGTTTCACAGAGTATAGATGAATTTTGTAAACATTTAGAGTTGCAATATCAGCATCATATGGACACATTGTCTGTAGATAAGGTATTTTTTCAGTTTTTTTTTCTGCCAATGCCTGTGTTGCTGTATTGTCTTGCCTTCTGAGTACATGTATGCCTTTATCACTGTATGCTTAAACACTGTCACACAAGCACTTTGCAGTGTCTGTCAGTGCTCAGCCTTAGCTGCTCATTGCATGTTTGCCCCTTCTGATTGCTGCATCAGTACATTATGTATTGACTTGCACATATTTCTCTCATATAACCCAACAACATATCAGTGCCAGTGTTTTACTCATTTTGCATTTAAATTTACTCTTTGCAGCTGGCATAGTAAAGATAATCCATTGTAGAATTGTGATTGAGTAGTAGATGGTACAATGCATAACCCTTACTGTCTGGGCAGCTTACAGCAATGGCATTATAGATTTTTCTTGTCATAGAGGTAAGACACTAAAGCAGTTATTTGTATAATGATGATTCATGATGGATATTATCACAGTGCTACATCAATGTTAGATGTTAATAAATGCAAACTAAAGAAGATCAGAGATGACTGGATTTGACTGGACTATAGAGGGTCAGGTCAAGAGAACAGGATGCCGGCATTTTCTAAAAAATGAAGCTATGGAAGTGAATAGGTCGCATACCATTTTGCCGAGGCAGTGAATGGAAGGAGCTCTGGAAGATATGAAAGTAGTTAAAAAGGAATTTGTGAGATCACACATTAGTATTGATGGTACAATAAAAATGGACAGCAGGTATCTATTATGTGTATGGAATCCTAAGAAATGTAGCATCTGTGATAGGATACAATGTGCTGTGATGGTAGAAAAAGTACTACAGGTAATTGCCTCTATTTCAGAGAAAACACATTGATTATTTTTGGAATATACTTAAGGCTGCTTGTAGTGGTAGACTGAGAAAATGAAGTAACATATTTATTCAAGAGAGGCAGGAAGGAATGTAAGATTCAGGTCAAAGGTCTGACTTTTATAATAGGAGATGAATGAGGTGAAGGAGGTAGTAGGTAAAGAATGTGGAAGACAGCGAAGGGCTACAGCAGAGGATAGTTCTGGAAAAGGAAAGTAATGAAGAAGTGGAATTAAGAAAAAGGAAAACCAATTGTTGATATTACTAGGAAGTACAGACTAAATTGTCAGCATAAAAAATTAAAAATCAGAGAAAGAAGACAGGGGTTCACGTGATTAAGAATGAAGAGAGAGTTACATTAAAAACGAGGAAATCAGTGAAATATTTGCAAAATATAATAAGCAATGCAAAGATCACAAGTGCAGCATATATTATGGGAAGAGAATAGCAGAAGGCACATAGGTGGGTTAGTTCTCAGTATAGAGAGCTTCTTCCAGAATTCTACTGAGTATAAAGCAGAAAGTAAAGATGGAGTTTTAATACATTTCTTAAACAGAGTACAGCATGAGATAACAAAAGTCACTGAGGGAATGTTTAACTATATATATGTAGATAGACATTTCACAACCATTTATCAGCAAAGCAGCAAGAATCGGGATTCGAAAAGGTGAGCAAAAGATAAACCATGTAAAGGTCCAACCGATTTCTGTAAATACCTCAGACATAAATGTCTTCATTAAAATTTTAACTGCACCTTTGGAAAGAGTACTTTTAAAATCAATTGTGCTAGATTGATCAATTGATTGCTTGATTGACTGATTGTTTTTGTTGAACAGTATAGTCTCTTTCCAGTGGAGACAAGGGGGGAATTTCTCCAGTTAAGATATGTGTATGGCTATAGACCATATTAGACTGACTGAGAAGACAAGGCAAAACATTATTTCTCAATTAATTTATTTTTGTGGTCGAGATTCAGGTGCATTGGCTAAGACAAATTTAGGAGGGGCGGGGGTGGTAGAGAGAAAATTAGCAATGTATACTTAGGGGGCAATTGTTTTAACTACTGCCACATGTACATAAACTGTTGATTTGAATTCTGGAAATGTTTAGTGAATTTGAGGATGGGGATAAAGGAGGTGATATAAGAGATTGAACCCTTACTGCATTATTTAGCTTTCACTGGATAACTGCCTCAATCATATAGTTAGATATAGGACTTATGAAAGGTTTCAGATCAGTATGTGTGAAGAGTCTGGGCAGTCATTCAAATTAGTTGAGGGAGTTTAAGGATAGATGTTAAGGTTTAGAAGAAAGAGGCTTGCAATGTGCCAACTTTTGCATAGTATGTGAAAGCTGTAAAGGTGTTATATGATTTAGATGGTAGGGGTACCCAGGTCTACAAGGAGTAAAGTAGTAATGCCACATATTGCAAGTAAATTGAGCATGTATGGTGAAAGTGGAAAGGAAGCTTGAGATGAGAGATTTTATTAAATGGGGGTTCAAGTCTGTCTTGGGGCGGGGGTAGAGAAAGATTTTGAATGGGGAAGTCAGGTGTAGAAGGACATACATTTAAGGAGATAATGGTCATGTGGAAAATGATGGCTATGACACAACAGAAAGTGGCCAATATGTGATAATGAAGATAGCTTTAAATCATGCACAAGGGTGAAATGAACATTTTAAGGCAAAAAATGCTTTTTTTGGGATATAAGAATTTGAAGACCACACAGAGGGGGCAGGAGGTATAGAAACTTGATGGAGTGTTAAGTGGGACTTAAGAAAGGAAGACTAGTAGAGTACATAAAGACTAGGGGAGATATAAGGAATGGAGGTTTTGAATAGGTTACAGCAAATGAGGGCAAACCAAAGTAAGATGAAAAAAGATGTAATGGAAATCTGCTGAAGTTTGTAGAAAATACAGTTTATGGTTTAAGAAAACAATATTGTAGAGGCGGTACTCAACCCTAATCATACTAAAGTAAGATGGATTTAATCTTCTTCTTCTGGTTAGGGATCGTCACAGTGGAACTCCAGTCCTCTAATGATTGGTAATAGATTTTTTTTTTACGGGAGCCAGCTCGATGCCCAACCTTCAGCAAAGGCACGCCCATTCTCTGCATGTCTTCCAAAAGCCACTTCATAGGTTCATAGGTTCATAGGTTCATACTAGGCTATCTGCCCAAGGGCATTTATAAGCCTAGCCCATTGTTTTGTGGCTTACGCCACCCCTTTAGTATGGGGAACTATACCCATTATTTTGCTGTGCCTCTGTCAAGCAGTGACACTGAGGTAATTCCTGGGGTATATCTGCGATCTCCCATCCATTGGTCAAGATTTCTCTTGAACAAGGCCAGCGAGGTGCTCTGCCTCACATGTACCGGGATTTTGTTCCACAGCATAGGGAGTCTTTGGGTGATGAATCTATCTCTCCAGCACGTCCTATTAATAGCCGTGTCGAGGTTTAAGTCTCCCGCCCTTGTGGCTCTGATGGATCTAGATTTTTGAGGTGAAGCATATTCATCAAATCTGGGTTTGACATGGCCTTGTATGTTAGGCAAAGGTCACCTCTGAGCAGCGTAAGCGTTTACTGAATAGAGCTGGAGTTCTTTCAGTCGGGCAGCATAGGACAGATTTTTGAGACCCTTTATCCTTTTGGTGAGGAACTTTTGTGGCCTCTCCAGCTGCTGCAAGTGTCGGGTCAGATACATTCCGAATGGGGCATTGTACTCAATCATTGGTCTGATGAGTGATGAGTAAAGGGAGACTATGACCTCCCTTGATCTAGATGAGAATCCCTTCATGATAAGGTGGGCAATGTAGAAGGACTTCCTAACTACTTTAGCTACATGGGTGTCGAATGACAGACTACTATCAACCTGGGTCCCCAGGTCCCTGATAACTTCTTCTGTGCTCAGTGGATTGCCACCTATTTGGTAGCTATGGGTAACCTTGTTTTTCCCGAAGGGTATGACTATGCATTTTTTGGCATTTAACTTTAGGCCGTGGCTCTGGCACCAGTTATCCGTTTCTGTGAGACCCTTCTGAAGGATATCTGTGTCAGATGTGTTTTCTACTATGGCCCAGTTTGCAGTCATCTGCAAACTTTGTCAGCCATAACCCTCCTGTGTTTGCTTGTACTTCGGAAAAGTAGATGCCAAACAAGAGTGGGCCCAGGACTGAGCCCTGTGGGACACCACTTGTGACAGGCTTTGAGTCTGACATGGCGCCAGCAACTCTGACCCTGTGGGTTCTGTCACTCAGCCAGTTTGCAACCCATCTTGTGATGTATGGGTTAACATTTAAGCTGATGAGTTTTTCAATGATACCCGAGTGGGGTATTGTATCGAAGGCCTTAGCCAGATCGAGGTAGGCTGTATGGACTGCCTTTCCCTCATCAATGGCTTTGGTGACTGTTTCAAAAAGTCAACCAAGTTTAAAAGGCATGATCTGCCTTTGACAAAGCCAAACTGGGTTGGATCCAAAGTCTGCAAATTCCCTATGTCTTTATTTATGAGGTCCATTATGATCCTCTCCATGGCTTTGCAGATAAGGCTTGTCAAGCTAATGGGCCGGTAATTTCCAGGGTCTGTGGAGGCACCGCCTTTGTGAAGTGGGACCACAGTTGCAGTGCGCCACTCCTGGCGTATCCAGAGGTAAGACTTTGATTAAACAGCTGTCCTAGCTGTGGGTTTAATTCCTCATTGAGTTCGTGGAGCACACAGCCGGGGACACCATCGGGTCCCATGGATGCTGTGTTTTTGCTTTGGAGAGCAGTTCTCACTTGGGCGCTGGCGATGTTTGGGGGGCTGCACTCATTTGGTATAGATATCTCTCCTTTTGCCGGGCAGGGGGGGGAGAAGTTTGCACTGAACCTGTCAGCCAGTATGTTGGCAATGTCTGTAGGAACAGTAATCTTCACATCATTTTGAACTAGTTCTGAGCATATCTGGGAGTTTCCTCCTAGGTTTCTAACATAGCTAAAGAAGGCCTTATGATTGTCTTTTGAGTCTTTAGCTATTTTTCTCTCGAAATTTGCTTTGGATGATTTTATGAGAGCTCTTAGTTTTTTACTTATAGTGATCAAGGGTGTTTTACCTTTTAAGGATTTTGCTCTATCTTGTAGTAGCTTCCTCCTTTTGTTGTAGAGTTTGTTTATGGCTGGGGTCCACCAGACTGGACGCTTGCCTTTGGTACAAAGAGTTTTTGTTTTGCTTGGGATTGCCTTATCCATGCAGTCCTGCAGGTGCTGGTAGAAGGCGTTTGTAAGTGATTCAGCGGCTTGAATATTGTTTTCCGCCTCGGGGCCTCAAAGGACACCACACTAGTCTTTAGAGGTGTGAAGGCGGCTTTTGAGAGGTTCTTTAGTGTGGTCTTTTTTATTTGAGGTGGGGGTGGGATGAGGACCTCCAGCGAGATTAGTTTGTGATCTGATCTCACCAGTGAGGGGTATACTTCGGTGTTGAACATTGTGCTCCCATGTTCGTGATGATGAGATCAAGTATGTTATCTCCTCTTGTGGGGATGGTGACTAGTTGTTCCATGGCATTTGAGTTTATGAATTCCAGGAACTTTTGGGCTAGGGTGTTTGGGCTTGAGTAGTGTTCCCAGTCTATATTAGGGTAATTGAAGTCACCTAGTATGATGGTGTTTGGTGATACATTTATCCCCTCTAGTGTTTTCAGGAAGGCCATGTGAGTTTCCTGAGTTTGTGAGGGTGGCCTGTAACATGCTACAATTTGCAGAGCAGTCTTGCCTATGGTTAATTGCACCTGGATGGTCTCCGATGCATCGTGCGTTGCCACCAGTCTTGAGGTGTGGGTGTCCTTGATGAATATGGATACCCCCCCCCCCCCTTTCTTGGTATTGTCCGGATTTTGGGGCCGGAACGCATGATATGAGGTAAAACCTGATAGCGCTGGGGTGCTCTCAGGAGCCTTGAACCAGGTTTCTGTCACAGCACAGACATCGATGTTCTCCATACTGAGAAGGGCCTCGAGTGCGTGCATTTTGAGATTTAGACTTCTGGCATTGAGCAGCATTACCCTTAGTTTTTTTCCTTTTTTGTGTTCTAGGGTGGTAGGTTTAGAATTTGAGCCTTGCCTAAAAAAGGCACTATGGGGGTGGCAAGAGCCTTTGCCAATATCCGAATCCCAGGGTGACAGGTGCAAGCCATCCCTTGTGAAGCAGCGTGGCTTGTCCAGCATGTCATCCCAGGCAGACAGATACTGGATCCCCTTTGAATGACACCAGTGTTTAAGCCAATTGTTAAAGCTGATCATCTTATCTCTGTATTGTGGCATCATTCTTGGTGAAGGTAGGATACTGCTCAAGGTCAGGGTCATACCTGCCTGGGCTACATAATCAGAGAGCTCCTCAATGTCTCTTTTCATGTAGTCCAAGGAGGTACGCCTCAGGTCGTTTACACCAGCGTGGACAATGACTGAGTCATATTTGTACCTGCTGTTGAGAGACCTGAGTGCTTGCGTTATGTGGCGGATTCTAGCGCCCGACAGGCAGCTTACTGTGACCTTCTCCTTACTCAGTCTGGTGAGCGGGACATCAGTGTGTCTGACTATGGAGTCACCAATGACTAGTGTGTCTGGCATTGTGTTTGGCCTTAAGGGCTGTGATTGTTTGACACTCTGACTGTGAGGTCTATGTGTTGCGGGTGTTGTGTTCTGAGGTGGTGGTTGTTTGGGTGTCTGCTTTGGTGGCCTCTGCTGTTTTGGTAGATTTTGATCAGAGCCTCCGAGTATGTCTTTGTGTGTTTATGTGTATGATTTGAGGTTGTAATGGTACTATGTGAGACTGGGTCTATAGTGTGTGTGGTAACCTTCTCCTCCTGACTGGTCTTGCCAGTCCTATGTTGAGAGAGCTCAGCCTCCAGTTTGGCCGTATAGTTGCATCTCGCATGTATTTGTCTTTTGTGGGAGGAGGAAAGGGTTGTCTGTGTACATGAGGCAATTGAAACATTGCCTCAATATTCCCAGGTTCACCAGCTGAGCAGGAGAGGACACTAGCAACTGATCCCTCGACATGCTAGAAGGGTAGATGAAAACTTTAAAAAGATTCCGGGGACGTGGGTGACCGAGAAATGGGGGTTGCCTTTTGGGGTACTATCTATGACAAGAGTGCCGTATCAAGGTAATAAGTACTGTAGGAGCAAGTGCTAGGTTTAATAGATAGAGAATAGTCTACTTGGAGTCAAGTAGAGTTGATCTTTTTAGTTATAGGATACGCTGATTTGATCAGTAGTATAGTTCGAGGAAGGTAGTTTTAAGGGAAAATTTGAAGAGTGGACTTTAGGTAGCCCGAATAGTTTAAACCTGCTTAACCGGCACTGCCCTAGTGTGCAACAGTGGCAGCTCCGCTCTAAATCGCTTAACGTTTAGCGCTTTTATACCAGGGGCTGGAAAAGCTAGAAACTGGCCCAAAACGACCAATAAACTACTAGTTACTGGCTGAAACCTCACACAACTGGACAAAAGGCAGCTCAATGCTTCCAACTCCCACTGGTAAGCAAGGTAGCTTCCCTTCCCCCAAATAAGGCAAGGAAACAGTACACAGGAACTACAACCAAAGCCCAGGAATCAGCAACTCTGAAACTGGACTAAACTAGTAAAGCAGGAAAGCAAGGTAGCTTCCTTCCCCAAATAAGGCAAGGAAACAGTACACAGGAACTACAACCAAAGCCCAGGAATCAGCAACTCTGAAACTGGACTAAACTAGTAAAGCAGGAAAAACAAGAGATATTTTTTTTTTCTTTTTTTTCACAAAACAGGCAGAAACAGGTACAGCAAACACTTATAAATGCTATGAATCAGCTACTACAGCTTACACAGAAGAATTTGCTACAAATACAGTCAAATAGTAACAAACAAGGATTCCAAGTGCAATATTAAGTTAAATGCAGTAAAAACAGCTTCAATGTAACAGAAAGGCAGGCGAAATACAGTTGCTAGGTATTCAGATGTGGAAAGCAACAAAATATACTTAGTATCAAGAAAAGTCGCTTATTCAGCTCTCTGCAGCCTGGATTACTCTGCTGGCCCACGTGGAGTCTGTGCTGAGTAGGTACAAGCTGAAAGTTTTATACCAGGGGCTGGAAAAGCTAGAAACTGGCCCAAAACGACCAATAAACTACTAGTTACTGGCTGAAACCTCACAAAACTGGACAAAGGCAGCTCAATGCTTCCCACTCCCACTGGTAAGCAAGGTAGCTTCCTTCCCCAAATAAGGCAAGGAAACAGTACACAGGAACTACAACCAAAGCCCAGGAATCAGCAACTCTGAAACTGGACTAAACTAGTAAAGCAGGAAAAACAAGAGATATTTTTTCTTTTTTTCTTTTTTTCACAAAACAGGCAGAAACAGGTACAGCAAACACTTATAAATGCTATGAATCAGCTACTACAGCTTACACAGAAGAATTTGCTACAAATACAGTCAAATAGTAACAAACAAGGATTCCAAGTGCAATATTAAGTTAAATGCAGTAAAACAGCTTCAATGTAACAGAAAGGCAGAAATACAGTTGCTAGGTATTCAGATATGGAAAGCAACAAAAAATATACTTAGTATCAAGAAAAGTCGCTTATTCAGCTCTCTGCAGCCTGGATTACTCTGCTGGCCCACGTGGAGTCTGTGCTGAGTAGGTACAAGCTGAAAGTTTTATACCAGGGGCTGGAAAAGCTAGAAACTGGCCCAAAACGACCAATAAACTACTAGTTACTGGCTGAAACCTCACAAAACTGGACAAAAGGCAGCTCAATGCTTCCCACTCCTACTGGTAAGCAAGGTAGCTTCCCTTCCCCCAAATAAGGCAAGGAAACAGTACACAGGAACTACAACCAAAGCCCAGGAATCAGCAACTCTGAAACTGGACTAAACTAGTAAAGCAGGAAAGCAAGGTAGCTTCCCTTCCCCAAATAAGGCAAGGAAACAGTACACAGGAACTACAACCAAAGCCCAGGAATCAGCAACTCTGAAACTGGACTAAACTAGTAAAGCAGGAAAAACAAGAGATATTTTTTCTTTTTTCTTTTTTTTTCACAAAACAGGCAGAAACAGGTACAGCAAACACTTATAAATGCTATGAATCAGCTACTACAGCTTACACAGAAGAATTTGCTACAAATACAGTCAAATAGTAACAAACAAGGATTCCAAGTGCAATATTAAGTTAAATGCAGTAAAAACAGCTTCAATGTAACAGAAAGGCAGGCGAAATACAGTTGCTAGGTATTCAGATGTGGAAAGCAACAAAAAATATACTTAGTATCAAGAAAAGTCGCTTATTCAGCTCTCTGCAGCCTGGATTACTCTGCTGGCCCACGTGGAGTCTTGACCGTGGGGAGGACATGCAGACACCACACAGAGGGGGCTCAAGCCGAGAACCTCTTGTTGTGAGACAACAATGTTACAGCTGCACCACCGCGGCTTACAAAGTAAGCTGGATTTAATACATATGAGAAATGTTGGAGCTGTAGCCCAGAAGGGCATGCATATTGCTTGTACTGTACTATTAAACAGAGGCATATAACTGATGAATGTAAATAAAGCAGATAAGTTAGAAGGTATGCCAAAGATAAATAGTGAGGGGATGGTGGATGTGTATTGTTGGAAGGGAAAAAGCTAAAGGGAGGTGTTGTGACAAGAGTAGATTTACAGGTAGTTTTGAGGTAGATTTTGAAGTGGATCACCAAGAAATGCCAACAGCTAAAATGTGGGAAACAAAGAGGGTTATAGCCTTGGTCATGAAATACATAAGAGTGGAATGGTCTAGGTGAAAGTCATGAACTAGGTAACTGTTACGAAACTGGTGCAGATGGTTGTAAAACATTGTAAAGAGTGCTGGGTTTAAGAGTCTCTGAGCAGCCTGTGTAGGCTGGATAGTCCATTGGGTCTGGACTATTCACAATAGACAGGCAGTTTTAAGTAAATAGAAAATAAAAGTAAATTATTTTATGTCAGTATTTTCAGGGTTATAATTACCATGGTGGGGAATGTGCATTCATATAATGTATATTTGACATGTGATAATTCATGGTATACATGCAGATGTATTGCTGGCTCAGAAATGATTTATTGCAAAAAAAGGAATCTAGGAAAAAAGTGGCCATGGTCATCAGCAGTTAGTTTCTGCCTTCTCATCTGTTCACTGAAAGCATGATTGCTCCATGCCAGTACCACTGCCCTTCTAATGTGCCAGAACAGCATGAGGTATACTCTGTATCCTTCTAATTATCTTGGTCTTTGATTTCGGTTTCTGTTTTTCATTATTTTTTTTTTTTTTTGTTCTTCAGTCAGCTATATCACATATTGGAGCACAGATATGTTTCCTTAGATTAATTTCTCCAAGCCTCAGGGTCCGCATTGTGCCTACAACTGACTCCTATAATTCATACAGAGTTACATATAGTGGCAGCATATATTGGTAACAAGTCTATGTATGACAGTAATTCATACAGAGTTACATATATCGACAGTATGTACTGGTAACAAGTCTATGTATGACAGTAATTCATACAGAGTTACATATATAGACAGTATGTACTGGTAACAAGTTTATGTATAACAGTAATTCATACAGAGTTACATATAGCGACAGCATGTATTGATAACAAGTCTATGTATGACAGTAAATCATAGAGTTACATATATCGACAGTATGTACTGGTAACAAGTCTAGGTATGACAGTAATTCATACAGAGTTATATATAGCGACAGCATGTATTAGTAACAAGTCAATGTATGACAGTAATTCATAGAGTTACATATATCAACAGTATGTATTGGTAGCAAGTCTATGTATGAGAGTAATTCATACAGAGTTACATATATCAACAGTATGTATTGGTAACAAGTCTATGTATGACAGTAATTCATAGAGTTACATATATCAACAGCATGTACTGGTAACAAGTCTAGGTATGACAGTAATTCATACAGAGTTATATATAGCGACAGTATGTACTGGTAACAAGTCTATGTATGACAGTAATTCATACAGAGTTACATATATCAACAGTATGTACTGGTAACAAGTCTATGTATGACAGTAATTCATACAGTTACATATAGCGACAGCATGTATTGGTAACAAGTCCATGTACGACATAATTCATACAGAGTTACATATATAGACAGCATGTATTGTTAGCAAGTCTATGTATGACAGTAATTCATACAGAGTTACATATATCGATAGAATGTACTGGTAACAAGTCTAGGTATGATAGTAATTCATACAGAGTTACATATAGCGACAGCATGTATTGGTAGCAAGTCTATGTATGACAGTAATTCATACAGAGTTACTTATATCAACAGTATGTACTGGTAACAAGTCTAGGTATGATAGTAATTCATACAGAGTTACATATAGCGACAGCATGTATTGGCAACAAGTCCATGTATGACATAATTCATACAGAGTTGCATATATCGACAGCATGTATTGTTAGCAAGTCAATGTATGACAGTAATTCGTACAGAGTTACATATATCGACCGTATGTATTGGTAGCAAGTCTATGTATGACAGTAATTCATATAGAGTTACATATATCAACAGTATGTTTTGGTAGCAAGTCTATGTATGAGAGTAATTCATACAGAGTTACATATATCGACAGTGTGGATTGGTAGCAAGTCTATGTATGACAGCAATTCATACAGAGTTACGTATATCGACAGTATGTACTGGTAACAAGTCTAGGTATGACAGTAATTCATACAGAGTTACATATATAGACAGTATGTACTGGTAACAAGTTTATGTATAACAGTAATTCATACAGAGTTACATATAGCGACAGCATGTATTGGTAACAAGTCTATGTAAGACAGTAAGTCGTAGAGTTACATATATCGACAGTATGTACTGGTAACAAGTCTAGGTATGACAGTAATTCATACAGAGTTATATATAGCGACAGCATGTATTAGTAACAAGTCAATGTATGACAGTAATTCATAGAGTTACATATATCAACAGTATGTATTGGTAGCAAGTCTATGTATGAGAGTAATTCATACAGAGTTACTTATATCAACAGTATGTACTGGTAACAAGTCTAGGTATGATAGTAATTCATACAGAGTTACATATAGCGACAGCATGTATTGGTAACAAGTCCATGTACGACATAATTCATACAGAGTTACATATATCGACAGCATGTATTGTTAGCAAGTCAATGTACGACAGTAATTCGTACAGTTACATATATTGACAGTATGCTCTGGTAACAAGTCTAAGTACAAAAGTGAATTATTTTCTATTAGATTGGAAGTAGTGGATTTTTACACACTGTTGCTCCTGCTGCTACTAGAACTCCCTGAGTATCTTTATTCCACATTACTCTCATTTCTGCCTGTAAATACTAGTATTTTGTGACTTTGTGTCACTTTGTAGGGATGGCACTGTAATCACTAGATGCAGCAATTTCAATACTCAACGCTGCTCTTCTCTTTTTTCATGGACTACTGTATCTGGTGTTCTTTCATCTCTGTTTGAACTGTTGGTGATGGGTGATCTCATGTGATATTAAATTCATCATTCTCTAAAATGCTTTGTGCTTCATGTTTCCATGCTTCTCAGCTAGTTTTTCATTGCAGTGTTCGCACAATCCCTAATGCCACAGTCTTGCCAAATTATTGTGCTTTTCAGTACACAGGCCTTGTTCCATGAGTGTATCTCACCCAGCAACAAGATGTGCAACTGTTTCCATTTTTGTTTTAAAGAACCTGCAATTGTCTGTTTCTCTTACATGTTCAATGGATTTTGTAATCTATTGTGCAATAATGCATTACCTCCATTATTACCTATTGTATGTCATTTGCTCTGTTTACAATGCTCCATGATCATCAGAATAGCTCAACTACTGAGACATAATATAAGAAGATGACTGCAAGATGTTCACATATATCCACTCATCAATTGATAACAGCTGATGATTGCAAACTGGGAGCCTCTCTTACTATTCAAACTCTGACATGAAGTCTGGGACACTGGGAAAAGGGAGCCATCTCCCAAAAATGAAGCCAGATTTACTTAGCGAAGAAACCTCACTGAAAAAGAAACAAGAAGACATATAGCCATTTGTCTAGTCTTATCCCAAAAATCTGCCATTAACAAAGCAAAATATTTATGGAAAGTTGTAAACCAAATCACAGGCCAACCCCCGCCTCTTCTCCCAGTGGAACTGACACTATACTATCCTCTGCTGATTCATCTCAGTTAAAGACTTTCTCATGGATTTTTCACATATCCCACACAGCTTTTCCCCATCCCTCATTATCTACCGATAACTCCAGAACATCCTTTCTGCGCTCACCTAAAGATATCCAAACACTACTTCAAAGTATTCCCTCTGTGATGCACCTACAAGCTCTAATGGCATCCACCTGTGGTTTACCTCAATAATCAAAGACTTCTTTCCACACACACTCAAAATCCTGCATAATAACGGCCTATGTCACAACACTTTGTCATTCATCCAGAAAGTAGTATATATCACACCTCTTCAAAAAAAAGCACTGTACTACAGTAGACGTCTATCCTATCTCAATCCAGTTTATGATAGGGGAAAATATCTGAAAAATAAATGGATGCAAGGTATGCAATTATCTGAAAACTTACAAAATCTTTTCTCCCAAATAACATGGCTGTTGCTATGATCACAGCATGCAAGGAACCATCTACACTCAGCAACGACATCCTTTTAAACCTCAATAAAGGAAACCTTACTGGGACAATCTTTAGCAACCTCACAAAGGCATTTAATGAAGTGCATCTCCCTCTTCATTGAAGCTCATTTTCTAATGTTGAATTCAGCAACCAAGCCATTCTTACACTGCTATCCAAAAACAACTTCAAAAAGCTATGGCCAGCTGTCCAAGTGGCTAACTCAATGGAACCTACTTCTGAATGCATAAATAGACAACTGTATGCTGTTCAGGACAAAACACAACTACCTATGCAACTGGCACATTATTCTTAACAACCATACACCACCCTAAAACCCCTGCCCATTCTGATACCAGGTATATGGCTAGGGCAACACTTTAACTTCCAACATCATGTTCAACTAGCAAAGGCAGAAGCAAAAATCAAATGGCAATAGTCTGAGCTCATGAAAGTGGGTGGCACAGTGGTGCAGCAGTTGGCATTGTCACCTCATAGCAAGAGGTTCTTTTGTTTGATTCATGGCTGGAGTGCCTTTGGTGTGGAGTCTGCATGTCCTCCTTGAATTTGTGTGGATTTCATTTGGATGCTCCAGTTTCCTCCCACCTTCCAAAGAAATGCATCTGGATTGTTTCTCCCTGGGTCCCAGTCAGATTTTCCTGCTAAACAATGTTAAAAGAATAAAAAGTTTCTCACTTTTTCTCCCAAGAAGCAAGGAAAGTAATTGGCAAAGGACTATTCTTCTCACCACTTGATTGACTGCCTGTAGTTACTTTTGCTCCAAGGAAACACCTATCCTCCTTATAAATTTAAGAAAGCCACATCTGCACCATTGCCAAGTCCTTCTCAAGGTTTAATGGCTTTTTACTACAAAAAAAAGAATTAAAAGGCTGCATAATTTTTTCAACTAATCAGTCTTCATTCTATTCCATTCTTTGTCAGCCACTTATATGCACAAAGCTCTGACTACAACTTTAGAAACCTACCTCCCAATACACACTCCCTAACAAAACCCAAAATAAAGCTATACTCTACAGACCACAGTTTCTTCATCCTGAGTTCATTACTCTTGAGAATCACATCCCACTGATATCAAATAAAACTTTTGCTTTACAGCATTCAGGAAATAAATGCAGCATTTCATTTTCAAAGATGCAAAAGACAAAACCTTTACTTCAAAATTAGTCAAATATTTTAACAATCCACACATTCTGTGCATGTTCTAAAACTCTGATCTTTTATACTCATTATGTATACTGTCATTTATATACATATTCACAAATTTAAAAATCTTTTTCCCCTTATGTCTCTGTGATATTTCTACATTCAATCCATAGGCATCAATTCTTCATTAGTGAATATTGTGCCATCTGCCTTCCTCCTCCCCACACTCTTAGTCCTCCTCTGTAGTGTTATGAAATTCATTCAGTATGCAATTATTCATCTTTTATGCCTTCTTCTTCGTTTGTATATCTCTGCCCCTCACCCAATTTCTCAAATCATTTTTGTATCATCTCCCCTTACCTAATTTGTAATAAAAATGTATGACAATCTGTAATATTATCTTGCTGTACACTACATATGTTGACTTTATACCTCTAGTGACTTTATACCTCTGGTGACTTTTGTATTTCTCACACATACCTATATATAAAATATTATATATATAGATATATATATATATATATATATATATATATATATATATATATATATATATATATATATATATATATAAAGACAAATGTATGTGTGTATACATATATATATATATATATATATATATATATATGTGTGTGTGTGTATATAGATACAGACATAGATATACACTGCGTTCTGTATTTAAAGCATGTCGAACTGTATATTTTTTACTTTTTACCTGCACATTTCCTTTTATGCTCCTGGGCTGAATCAGTACATAGTGACAAACAACAGTATTCTATCCCAGTTAAAACAATAAATAATTAAATGAAAACTATTCATCTACTGATACTGTGATACTAAAAGGATTCAGCATTAGTATAGAAGATGCACACACATTCCCCCAGATTTACGATTCCTCCATGCAGGACTAGCTTAGTGCTGCACGGAGGCGGCTGTTTAGGAGCAGGTAGGCAGCGTGCCATGCATAGTAATGATGCGCACTGCCTGAGCTCCTAGTCTTACATGGAGTGTGTAAGAGTGATGGGGGCATGTCTGAGAGCAGAGCTCTCAGAATATACACGCCCCCACAATGAAGAACAGCAGAAAGGGGTCAGAAATGAGTGAGACTGTTCATAGGTGTCCATATATCCCACCAACAGTCACCCTTGTGTACACCAGCAACAGTATGCATAAATTAAATGAACAAACCCTTTATTTTTATTTTATAAAAATCCCATTAAAGCTAACCGTAGGTGCGTGGGTGTGCCCATCGCTTAGCTACAGTTAAGGCAGCTTAAATGGCTGAAGAGGATAACAAGGAAGATATATGCAAATGAAGCAACATAGCAATAGTGTATTGGGCAGAGAATTCGCCGTACATGCAGGCATTCCTAGTTTGAGTACCACTGCATCACGTACTATTTCCATGGCAAAGCACATTATGATCAATATTTCTGTTGCAAAACCCACTTAATAACATATTTTTATGAACTTGAGTACTGCAGTAAATGCACATGTGAGGTGTCAGTGTCACAATGAATAAAGCACTAGTAAGCAGATTTAAGCACCCATAAGCAGTAGTAAGCATATTTAAGCACTAGTAAGTGAGTTTAACCTTGTTTGTGCAACAGTAAGTAATGCTTAGACTCGTAAAGCAATTCTGAAGCTAACTCTCTGTAAACAGATGTAACGGCAGGTTAGCAGTGCTTACCATCCCACAAACCCGTGCAAACATGCTTATAAATGCTCAAAAGTGCTTTAATCACTCTGTTTCCAATGGCTCTTGTTCTGGCCATCAACAAAATAAACGGCCATGCATGCCTTGAACCCAGGACCCTATATACCATAGTCACAGTAGTTAACCACCAAGCCATCACACAAGTAGGGAAGAATGAGGTATCAGCAAACAGGTCTTCACCATAGTAAAACCAAACTGAACCTGTGAAAGGAATCAGTATACAGACATATGTGCCTTAACCCACTACATAACATGAATATGTGAACTGGAGTGCAGCAGTAAGGCCAGAAGTCAGGTGTAATTGAAACAGAGTGTTGAAGTCCCCAATAAAACACAAGGACCCCATACAGTGTACGTACATGTGAATCATGGATACCAGGCATACATATAAGGTGTAATGAATAATAACTCAATGCCAAAAAGGAATTATAATGCAAAGTCTAATGTAAGCAATGCTAAGTACTGCACAGGCCAGCTTAGAAAGTGTAAGCAATGTGTAGGCCAGCTAATGCAATGTGCCCAGTTTTATATCCCTTTAAATAATGCCAACCCTAGGTAAGCAGGTTTGCCCATAGCTTAGCCTTTTCTAAACTGGTCAATCATGGAAAAGTGCGGGAAAGTGGCCCTACATAAACCCAAGAGGGGGGAATGCATCTCATAACTGGTTGTAACTTACCCTTGCAGGCACTATGGCAGTAAGGGGAGAAGGTGTGTGCTTCCGGGTGCATTGCTGGTGCATCCAGGAGTCCAAGGTCATGGCAGGACTCCTTGTCAAAGACAATCATCAGAGACTGCTGCAGGACCAGTACCAGGACTTCCAATATAAGGCAGAGGCCTCACCAGTGCCTTTGCCATACCCCAAACTGGTGAGCACATCAGGCATCACTATGCTGACCTGAAGTGGCGTAAGGGGGACCTCTTGGAGTAGTGGCTCCAAGAGGCTACAGCAGCAGGGGATGTTTCAGTCGTGTTTAAGTATCACCTCACTATGTGTGTAATAATTGCCAGCTCAGGTATATCATGGATAGCTCTTATGTCCCCCACAGCTGCCATAGAGCGGTCTGCGAACCAGGAGGCCCACATCAGCCGCCTGGCAAGGTTGAGACATGAGGTAGGTTGGTAATACTCATGCATTTACTGTCATAGGAAATAAAATTAAAAGTAGTAATTTAATTGCTTGCATAAAACCTGTATTTTTCAAGGCAAGTGCTGCATACACTAGAGAATATGGCAGGAACAGTCCTATATTGTTTGTATGTCAATAAAACTGTAATAGCCTGATAAAAAAGGTCTAACTGCTGGACTGCATGTGTATATTCTGGTATATAGTAATGTAGATTTGCAATCATGTAAAAGTACTGTTGTATTAAGCACTGTTATCCACACCTTGCACCATAAATTGAATGTGTAGGGATGCCTGTATATGATAGGTGTAAACCCCAGAGGCCATTTAGTACAACTGAGAGACACATAGACAGTAAACAGGGAAAATGCAGGCAACAAAAAAAAAAAACAAAAAGCAAATGCAACTGAAATGTGAACTGTTGTTTTTTTTGTACATACAGCCATGGTTCGAATCCTGCCAGTGGTAGTAGTCTGCATACAGAATCATACCTCACAAATGTACAGATATGTCCAGAATGTCTACTAAAGTGGCCCATATCTGTTGCCTATCAACCTATTCCCCTGGGAAATCAGTGAGATGATCCCAGATATATAGGCAGCAAACAGGAGATACAACTGATTGACACACATCTATGAGAACAAAGCTGGCACACTAGCAACTCCACAATACCTTATGAGATTAAGAAGCCACGTATGTCCCATTTACACCCCAACTTGTCAAGCTGTGGTCAGAGTGTGTACAGTAAGAGAGTGAGATGTATGTGCATAATAGTAACGTGGAATCTGGTACTGTGTGTGTGGGAAAATTCAAGTAGTGCTAATAAAAATTCCTCCCACAGGTCTGTCAGATACCAACACTGTGCCCAGAAATACAAGAATGATACCCAGTATTGGTATTGTATGGCACTGCAACTGATGCAGTTGCTCTGAATAATGAGGTATTACACATCACTGTGTCCCACACTGTCCTACAACATATAACTGTCTAGGAAATCTGTATAACAGTGTTGTAATACAAGGTCAGAATGCAAAAGCACAGGGGATTAATAAGACAGAAAGTAGATAGGAGATATACAGCAATATCTATATAGCAGACACAACTGTGATGGGCAGTGTTTAAGTTGTAGCAGACACAGCCATGGTCTGAATCCTGGGAGTAGAAGTAAGCTGCATAAAGAATCATACCCCACAACTGTACAAATGAGGCCAGAATGTCCAGTATATGGGCCCATATCTGCTGCCTGCCCCCTGTTAAGTCTGTGGGATGATCCCAGATGTTTAGCCAGCAAACAGGGAATACAAGTGATTGTCAAACATCTATGAGAACACACCTATCACTGTAGCAACCCCCCAAAACTGTTAGTAGAGCAATATTTCAAGTATGTCCTATCTACACTCCCATGTTGTCAAGCTGTGGCCAGAGTGTGTACAGTAACAGAGTGAGATGTATGTGCATAATACTAATGTGTAATATGTTAGTTTGTGTGGCAACAGTCAGGTAGTGCTAACAAACATTGCTCCCACAGGTATGTCAGATACGAACACTGTGCTGACAAATAAAGACCATTATAACCTGTGCTGGTACTGTTCACTCTGGTATTGTAGGGAATTGTGAGTGCTGCAGCTTCTCTGAATAAGAAAGTATCACTGGTCATTGTCACCCACACTGTGCTACATAATATAACTGTGTAGGAAAGCATGTATATGTGTGTGTCAGGTCACTAAAGGTGGAAGAGGGCAATAATCTAGATATGTCCTGGCACACCACCATGTGGTCAACACATGGCCAGAGTCTGTGCAGAAAGAGTTGGATAGCTATGTGCACAACATCAACCCAGGATCTGGGAGTATGTGTAGAAACAGTTAGTGTTAACAAACATTCCCTCCACAGTTATACCAGGTAAGAGGTGTATAATGCAGGTAAAACCGGTTCATGTGTAATGATGACGACAGCTATATCATTGTCCAAACTAAGGCTACAGGGTAGTGTAGTAAGACTTGTAAGTTACAGATAGCACTGACTAGGAAAGTAATGTGGACTACAGGAATATACTAGTTGTTAATTGACATCCCCCCCACCATATCTCCAACAATAATCAACATATCCACCCCAACTGGTATGTAATGACACCTATGTTCTGATAATGTCCAGTTGTTTGATAAATACTTTAATGGTTCCCATGCATGTGTTATATTGAATTATTCCAACATTGGTGGCATGGTACCATCAATGTACCTGCATGCTGTTCTGATTTCCACTGAGGTCCCATATATGCATGTGTTCTGTTTGCTATGCAACTGTTCCTTATCTGGTGTCTGGGTTAATGGGAATATCTATGCATGCTGTGAAACCTAACCCTGAAATGTGTTAACTATTACTAACCCACATATGATGATGAAATCTAAACACTATAGCACGCTTGGGAAGGCCGTTCCCACCTCTGCTGGCCATGGCACTGGGCACCAGTATGTCTGAGACACAACCCTTGACCTCCTTGTCTGTTGATCCTGCAACACCTTTGGGTGGAACCACCTCAGAGGGGTGGGGCTCACCCCCCCCCCCAAAGTGGGCATGGACAGGCACCTGTCACCCGTCGCCAGGTTGGGGTTGGGGTTGTGGTGCATAGAGAGATCATTCAGCAGTTTGGTAATCTTCTATGCTAGCTTCAGGGCCGTGTCTCACGATTAGAGAGTCAGCCTGGCTCTGCAACTCAGCCCCCAGCACAGCCACCTTCGGGGCTGTGAAGGTGCAGTGGTGACTGCCCATGGGTGGGGACCTCAGTCCACTGTTTCCACTAGGGGGCTTGTATGCTTCCGATTTCCCAACACCCCTCCCCATCAATGTGTTTACCCCCCATGTGTCATATACTGCCACTGTATGCGTCTTGTTTGTCTTGTCTGTTAAGCTACCCAACCTACCTCCCCTAATATACCTACTACCCCTCCCCAACATCTCACTCTCACCTGAAAAAAAAAAACAGGGCAATCTGTTCCCACAAAAAATCTTGCCCCTTACATAGCTGCCCATTTCGCACATGTGTCCACTGGACACATGTAATCCGGTCTAATTGGTATCATAACTTATATTTGTTGTCCTCACTCCTTCCCAGGGGTTTGAGTGTCCAAATCTACTTCCAAATGCATTTTATATGGGCAGCTGTTACTGTAGAAGGAATGGGTAGCTATGGACTTTCCCTGCACACTTCCTGCACATCCCTGGCTATTTTCCCTACTGTCTTTCCCTCCTTGTGTCCCTTTTTTCACCACTTTCCTATCAACCCGTTTTTTATTTTCTTTTAAAGAAATTAGCATGGGGGTAAGTGGGAGTAAGCACTTTTAAGCAGTAGTAAGTGGGTTTAAGTTTATATACATATATATCAATATATATGAACATATAAACATGCAAATGCCTACATCCATAGATATATATGTCTACATCTATATGTATAAATATATACAGCAGGTTATATATATGTCATACATCTGTAAATAACAATGGGGAAATAACATAAACATATATGTCCACATGCACCGTTAATGGGGTTGAGAAGCCCCTAACAATATACGTCTTGTACGAATAGGTATACCCCCCAACAACTAAACACATCCCCCCTGCAATACACTACCAAGTGTTGCAGATCGCATAACCAGGACCAGACATGAGATGGGCATCCCTAGGATACATATACACAGACACATATATGCAGATACGGATATACATATATATAGATATATATGTAACTACACATACACATGCAGAGATATGTCTAGTAAGTTACATATATAGTATGTGCACACAATATGGAACAGCCACCATTCCCACAGTTACCACCTTACCAAGTGGAGACTGTATGAGCGACCCATACAAATGTCATTCATTGCCTGCAACATATACCCACAGAGATCTCAAAGGATATAACACCACACACAGGTGTGCATATATGGGAAAGCTTTATTGTGTACTATTACAGTTGTATATGCCATGTCGTATAGCTGTTTAGACACGGACAACCATATAAACCGAGTAATGCAACTGTGAAGCAGTTATACTAATACAGTAGTCTGATACGTCAAAAAATGTTGTTGTCCAGGCCAAGGCCATCAAGTAGTACACTAGTAAAGACAGACTGGGCCACAGGATACCAAACAATCAACAGTAAGTAATGCAGATGTATAGTACAGCAGCCTCTGTCTACACCCTGCAGACAATCCCTAGTGGGTAAAGACCTCAGTTGACCCAATGAGATGTAAATGTTACATAACAAGGCACAACTGACACCATCACATGAACACTGACAAGCAGAACAGTTTGCATGGCAGGTGGCAGTAGGGCTGCATTTAGCCAGGGTGGATTGTATGGTAATGTATATCCATATACCTTAAGGCAGCTCACCCCTGATGGTCTTCAGTACTTTGCTCTTTCAGGATTCTGTAGCGCACCCATAGATATATATGTATATATAGATATATGTATATATCATAGCTATATATGTAGGCACATCCTATGTGTACAGATATGCCTAGTTATGTTGGTATATATGTAGATGTCAATAACTATATGTGCATACATATCTATTCTGATATACCTACTACTGTAAATATATATATGTAGCTATCCATACATATATGTGCATATGTATCTCTATCTGTATATGTGTAGACATATATTGTATATGTATATATCTGGGTGTTTATTTGTATATCTATGTACATAAACATATCCATCTATGTATGTCGATATGTATATGTGTATGTCTATATAGATACCTGCGTAAGTATATGTACATATATCATCACCATATGTCCTGAACATGGAGTGCAGCCCTATCTCAGCCCCTGTAGTCCCAACTTCGTAGTGCAAGGGGATGTCAGGTACGTATAGCAGGTATATTTGTAGAGTATTGCGACTGTAATAGGGATTGTCTTCGCAGACATGGTCTGTGTTGGAGGTCACATCTGCTTTTAACATGTGCTCCATTGGCTACTGACAGACATCCTAAGGACATCATGGTACAGTACCACTGCTAGCATGTAATGTTCCTGTAGACTACAGCAGAGATAATGGCCAATATATGTGGACAGTCTGACACACTCTGGACAGTCCAGAGGTATACACATAACCCCTTAGTGCAAGACATGTGGACCAATCCTTACAATGTGGATGTAAACAGCCATGTAGATGGATATAACATGTAACTACTGGTATACATGTCCCTATAGGTTATGCATTCACACATCCCTGTCTGTCCTGCCACATAACTGCTGGTAAGCAGTTGCCATGGCCACATACCACCCACTAGATATTGAAATACATCTGTTCAGCATCCCACTGCTCTATCTGACATACATGACTGTTATGGTGACCCAGCAGCAGTACATCTGGCAAGTATCTGGACATCTCACTGGGTAAGTACACTAAGCTGCTAGGCGTGTAACAAAGCACTGTGCAGGCTACAGGCAGACTGGCTCAACACTGGCCTACATTTCCTATGGGGGAATGCACATGTACCTGCATAGATAGCAGGCTCTACAGGCATATCAAAGCCGGGAGTAACATACACCTGTGTGAAAGTGCATGACCACAACCAATGTGAACACAGCCACAGCTGCATATGGCATGCTAGCATATTATTACAGTATATGGACTATCTGTTCAACACCAACCTCATATGTGCCACTCACACATTAACCCTACATATACTGGGCCATTACACAGTGTGGTCCGCTGCCTGTCTGTGGTATGGGACATGTGCGTGTATGGCCCCACAAACATGTAGGCTGATAGGGGAACATACAGTGGAGCAGCATGTAACATCAGATAGAAAAGGACCAAGAACAATGACATCTACCACAGTCTGTACACAGGCCAAGGTACATATTAACAATACACACACTGCCGACAATCACCATAAGTACACAGACCTCAGTACTGTACACATAACCACAGAATGTCCAGATTATGTCATCAAATATAATCCCTACTATACATTACATGTGTAGCAGTCTGACATCTCACTGGCTTATTATCAGATATGATGTCACTAATTATGGTGTACAGTACATATGCACCCCTTACTGCATGACATATGTACAAAGGTTGACAGGGCTATGTCTGGAGACAAATACACATGGCCAATATTAACATGTTGCTGTGATAACCTCATACATTTACTGTTGTAACAAGGTTTGTTGCACCATATGTCCTGTGAGGGATATGAAGTCAGTGATTCACATGACTATCACCATCTACAGACTGCAATCCTAACACTACCTTCTGCAGTTCACAGATTGGTGCTCTGTGGGTAACACCTGAAGCAAAAGGCACCACACACTGGCCAATCTGCAGATGGCCCTACAGATGGGTGGTCCCTCACAAACATAGCACTGACAAGGCAGGTATGAAAACATGTAGGGCAGCCATATCGACACACACACTGTTAAACCAATATCACTCCAATTGCAGTATAGCAGCACTTTGCAGTCTGTAGGTAGGTCAGGCACATCCCCTACCTGTGTGTTGGCCTGTTTCCACAGTGTATGTTGTTAGAGATAGACCCCGATCTATCTGAGATGCTGTTTACCAAACAACAGATCAAGTTCCTGCTCACAGTGAATGAAAGGCCCAACACCAACATGATGCTCTTAGATATTGGTGTGTGTTTCCATGCAATTGGCTATGGGAATGTTACCACAGCTGCTCCACAGGAAATCAGCTAGAGGAGGGTTGCAATTCATGCAGAGGCCATCAGCTGATCCTGAGCATCACTTAAAATACACATGCTGCTGCCTAAGAAAAGCAGGTGCAAGTCCCCACATACACCAGAAAGGGAGTAAGAGAGGCAGAGAGAAGCACAGATTCCCAGGGAGGGGTGGGGGTGGGGGGTAAAACCTAAACATGCTTGTGTCACACATTTACCAGTACAGGGGATCAAACCTCTAATGACTATGTAGTACTATCACATGTCCATGCAGTTATTGGATGCACCACATAGGTTACATGTTGGGGAGTCCGCAGAACATATATGTGATGGTGATTGACATCTGCAACAGGGATATAGTAGCTATGTGGTAGGTGCAGTATACATGCCTGCCCACATAAGCAGGTGTCAGTCTCAACAAACCCACACTCTCACAGGGATGCACATTCATTGCCACACTTGGCAGGGCCAGAAATACAACTCATCACTAGTGGGATTGCCACAATACAGTACTGTGCAGGTATCGCATGCACCACAGGGGTCATACGGAGGTTATATGTGCAAAGGGTATGTGGTGGTGCTTGACATCAGACAGCATGCTTCAGTATGCCAATGGGGGTTGTAGTGAGTGTGAATGTGGTCATATGCATTATACACCGCACACACAGACATGGGTGCCAGTACTGACATGCATGTGTGCAATGCTTCACGGGTGTGATGTGGTTGATGGTTCCAGATGGCTATACAAGGCTAGGTGATGGGTAGACTTTGGCATCAGGCCACATGACAATGGTCTACATTGTGGCTCAGGGGTGTAGTGTCTGGAGTTGCCCACACAGGTGAGTATTGTATTCACCATCCTGTCACCTGGATCACTATTGCATGTGGCCAATGCTGTGCATTGCTTGCCATGTATGTGTTCCATAGTCCATGATATGGATAATTTCTGGGATGTGCACATCTCCCCCATGCATCTACAGTGACATGTGCAACTGTACCTGGGGTGTCTGGTCCATGTTGTGTACACAGATCTTTATCATCAGATGTGCCAGTCCTGGCCCCAAGTGGTGGGAACTGTTAATGGAGAGCAGGTTGGTCCTGCACCTACATTGATAGCATGATACTGGTATTCCCTGGTGTCAGCTCCATCTGTCCATACAGGGCTTGTGTTTTAGGCATGCTATGTCCTTTGTGGGTCACATTTGATGGCACCACAGATGTTGCAGGTGTCCATTGTGGAACATGGGGGAGGTGCACTGTCGGCATGTACATGCCTATTGGATAGATGGGCAGGGTGCCAAGCCCTCTGTATCCCACTGAAATCACACCATGGTTACTATCAGTGAACGATATGAAGGGTACTACCAACATAGCAGCTGTTGCCTAGGCAAGAGTGTGTGCATATGAGACATGGGTTGAGAGTGTTCCTTGGGTAATACAAGGGTTGCTAACATTGCTCAGCTGGCATTGATATCACATTTAGGGGTATGGATTTGCACCCCAGCCTCTCAGCTATTTCACATCTGCCATCCCTGTACAGTGGATATTGTGATATGTACTTGACCCACAGTATAAGAAGTTTGCAAAACCCAATCTACATTGAGTCCATTTGTTACACACTCACAACCACCACCACACAGGATACAAATGACACACACACACACACACACACACACACACACACACACACACACACACACACACACACACACACACACACACATCTGTCATGTCTGGGATTAGAACTCCTACCTAATGAGTATATTACACTACAGCAATATGCCATTATAGGATGCACCACATAGATTATTGAGTACTCCTTCCTCAAAGGTGTATTTCACAGTGAATGACATCAACAGGATTGCCAAAGTAGGGCATTTGAAATGTACTGAGTGTGACAAGCCTAAAATGCATTGCTCCCTATACAGACATAGAAACACACACAAAACATCCACAGCTGCCATTGGTGGGAATAGAAACCCTGCCAGGGTTCTATATCACACTACAGCATGATGCTGTTATAGGATGCATCACGGGTATTGCTGGAGTTCTCCTTCCCCAAAGGTGTATTTCAGAGTGAATGACATCAGCAGGATTGCCAAAGTAGGGCATTTGAAATGTACTGAGTGTGGCTACCCTAAAAAGCATTGCTCTCTACACAGACAGACACAGACACACACACACTTGCCAAATCTGGGATTAGAACTCCTACCTAACTAATGTATCACACTACACACAGTTATAGGACACACTTCGGAGATTACTCGGCTACAACTTTCGCAGAAGTGTATTTCTAGGTAGATGACATCAGCAGCCTTGGTAAAGTAGAGCATTTGAATTGTAGGGAGTGTGACAACCCTAAAAAGCATTGCTCTCTACACAGACAGAGTCAGACAGAGACGCACATACACACACACACACACACACACACACACACACACACACACACACACACACACACACACACACACACACACAAACACTTGCCACGTCTGGGATTAGAACTCCTACCTAACTATTTTATCACACTACAGCAGTATGCAGTTATGGCATGTGCTATGGAGATTACTGAGCTACAGCCTTCCCAGAGATGTATTTCTAGGTGGATAACATCAGCAGCCTTACCAAAGTAGAGCATTTGAATTGCAAGGAGTATGACTACCCTAAAAAGCATTGCTCTCTACACAGAGACAGGCAGACACACACATACACACACACATTTGCCATATCTGGGATCGGAACTATTACCTAACTAGTTTATCACACTACATCAGTACACAGTTATGGGATATGCCACAGAGATTACTGGGCTTCAACTCTTTCTAAGGTACATTTCACAGCGGATGACCTCAGCAGACTTGTTATAGTAGGGTTATGTGCAGGACAGTGTATGTGCATGGGCAATAACCCATTCATCTAGAGGTTGACACGCCACATGCGGGCACACACAGGGTCATATTTCTCAGGTATGTGTATACAGCTGCTAGATGACTACTTCTTTGTACAGTCATGTTGCACAGCTAGCATGTACAGCACATAGTGTGTAATGCTGACAGATACCAGTGGCTAGTATTTGCAGTGAGTGACATCTAACCCTCGTAAGGTTGTGGCCCTTTGGCTATATGCTGGGTGGGACAGGCCTGGATGGCTCCTTGCACAGTCACGATCTTCCATACTTCTATGTACGTCTACCTTTGGCTTATTATAGTGAGTTGTCCTTACATATATTATAAAAACAGAGTCCCTGACACTGGATAAAGTAACCAGCAATAACTGAGAAGAACAATAAATAAAATAAAACTCACTGAATTAGTGTGTAATCCAGCAAGTTTTATTTTATTTATTGACCTTAAATATTTGTCTGTATTCCTATCCACTGTATGTGCAAAGCATGAGTGGTGCATACTGAGAATTCTCTGCACTAACATCTGCGACTGCCAGATATGTCTGGTCCACTGGTGTTTGCAGACATGGCCTTCATGTGTTTAAATGTGTGAGCATGCCCAGTATGCCCATCTGTATTGAATGTGTGGATCAAGTCCAGGTAGTTTGTACTGCAGTGCTGACCTTTGTGTTGTATACCTACAGGTAGCATCCTGGTTCTGCAGGGTATCCATCAATCATTTGGCATTGACTGTTACTACATTTCTACATAGGATGGGGGGCACACATGACTATTTCTACAATTCTACACAGGATTGGGGGGGCACACCTAACTGTTATTACATTACTACCTAGGTTGGGGGGGGCACACCTGACTATTTCTACATTTCTACACAAGATTGGGGGGCACACATGACTGTTATTACATTACTACATAGGATGGGGGGGCCATACCTGACACTTCTACACATTTGCTATGACTGTATTGGTATGTCAGGTACTCCATTTCATTCTGTATTCTTACCTATCATGCTGACTAGAGGCATACCAGTGTACTACAGATCTTAGCTTTGATTTACCTACATATTAGTTTCTGACTTCCTACCCTTCAGAACTAATGTCCCACTGCCTGACCTGCTGTAGTCTGTCTGTGTAGGCCTGGTGGGTGAGGTTAACCATAGGCATCATTCAGAGGTAAATAGCATAGCCTTTGTTTGTGTTTGTCTACACCTGTCCTGCTGGCTGTGACTGTTGCTGGGTATGTGAACCCCCCTGACTAGTATTTATGAGTGACTTACCTTGTGGGTGTCCCAGTATTCAGGGTAGTGCTGCAGGGCTGCCTATGTCTGATGCACATAGTGCACTCCCTACACATGGTTGAGCACAGGTAGTGTCATGTTTGGCATCCCTTGTACTGTATGTGAGAGTCAGAGAGAGGTGTTATTCCCTGGGTCCCTCCTGTGTCAGTGTATGTGCTATGCATATCCTGTTTGTCAAGGACAGGGCATACTGGGCACACCTCCTTCTGCCTACTGGGGAAGGCTCAGATTGTTCCTCCTCTGAGTCACTCTGTGCCTGTGCAGGCCTTGGCAATGGTGGGGGGCTGTGTGGGCCTACCCTGTGCTGTTCCTGCTGCAGCTGTTTCCACAGGATCATATTGTGTAGCATGGCACATACTGCAAGGCTCCTCCAGATATGTCCAGGCACTGGAACCATGTCTTAAACATCCCAAACACATGCTCTACTATAATTCTGGTCTGTGTGTGTGCCTCATTATAGAGTTCTTGTTCGGGTGTGTGTGCATTTCTGATGGGTGTCATCAGCCACGGCTCCAGTGCGTATCCAGCATCCCCAATAGATGACCATGAGGGATGTCCCCAGTGGCAAATTTCTGGTACAGCTGCATCAGATGCCAGATGTGGGAATTGTGATAGCTTCCAGGGCAGCCAGCACTCACATTCATTATTATGCCCTGGGCATCGCACAAGACCTGGCAGTTGATGGTGGGGAATCCCTTCTAGTTGATGTAGACCCTACCCTGATCACCAAGTGGTGCTTTGATTCATATATGTGTGCAGTCTATAGTACCCACTACCTCAGAGTATTCTGCTATTTGGTGGAACAGTTGCATATTGCTGGCCAATGCCTCATGGGTATTGGGGAAATATACTTGCTCACCGACATGTGCTGACATGGCATCCAGGAATTGGTGGAGTACCCTGGATGCTGATGCCCGTGAGATCCCCATCATATCCCCAATTGGCCTTTGGAAGGTTCCTGTAGCTAGTATTCTTAGGCCTAGACAGACCTTGGCATCCACTGGGATGGGTTCCCCTCTGTTAGTTCTGTGTGTCAGGTGTAGCCAGTACAGCTCAACAATTTGCTGTAGGAGGTCCCTGTCCACCCTGTAGTGCTCCACTATCTCCAGCTAATGTAGCCCTTGGTAGGTTACCCTAGGTCTGTACACTCTTCTCCCCCTCCTCAGTTTGGGTTGCTTGGCAGCATTCACATCATCACCATCCTCAGCGTCTTCCACAAGATGTTGTATGATAGCTATTGCAGCCCCTATCATTTAGGTGTTGAGAATGTTAAAAGTTCCCCATTTGTTTACAACGGTGGTGTAAAGTGTGGGAAAAACCAGAGGGAAAGGTGTTTGCATAGTTTATAGCAGTGTCCTGGGCTGGACTGGTCTGCTGCCTGTGTAATTGGCTGATTCTGATACATTTCACATGCCAGCTATGTTAGTTCTCCTAGTTTACCTTCCTACTGCTGTTTTCCCTTCCCATTGCCTTCCTGTTTAAGCCCGAGGGCGCACCGCGCAAACAGAGTGTTTAAATGTGCACAGTGCTGCTATTTCCTGGTTCAACTTTTTTTTCTTCCTTTAAAACCTGGTGTGTGGCATGCACACCCACTTAGGCAATGTAAAGAGTGCTAGGCAGATTCAGACACACCCCCTAGCTTAGCTGTGCTAAACTTGGAGCAAACCCAAGCCACAGAGCTCCAACCTGCTTACAGTATGCCTGTCATGCTGGGGAAAACTGGGATTCACTATCCTTCCCCTCATTTGCATAGGATTGCCTACTAATGCATAGTTACATGTCTCACACGGAGCCTCCCCCTTAAGCATCCACTACTCACTGGCCATGTTGTTCTGCCTGCCATTGACTTGCATGGCAGAAAAGTGATTTTAGTTAGAATGCTTATTTTAGGTTTATTTTCTTATCCCCCCCCCCCCCGATCACATTTGCTCGCTGCTGCCCTATGCTTAAACAGCCACGTTTGGCCAAACAAAAATAAAAGTTGATTTTTTTATTTTTTATGTTGTTTGCAATGCCAATGACCTTATACTTGGCCACTGGCATGCTTCCTGATTGATATGCAGCCTTTATTTGGAGCTGTCATGGCTCCGTTTTGGATTTTGCAGAAATGTACTCAGTTACTAACCGAGTACATTTCTGCAGATTGCACTACTCCTACACGGCTGGTTGCAAGCTTCCTGGATCACAAATTCACCTAATTTGCATAGATTTCTCCTGCAAATGGGGTGATTTGCATACAGGGGCTTAGTCCGTGCAGGACTAGTGCAGGAGCATTAGTGCATGCCCCTGCAGGCTGTTCCTGGATCACACAGCAGACATATTGCTTGCTAGAGCTCCTGCACTGAGCTTGCTAGAGCACCTGCACTGATCCTGCATGCCGTGAAAGGCATACAGAATTTGAGGGATTGTATACCAAAACAGTCTGAAGCAAAATATAAAAAACTGAAACATAATAATTTTCAACAAAGAAATGTGGCTTCCACTTCATATGTCCTACATTTTACTCATCTTCATTTAGATACAGTCATACCAGACTCAGTAATGTATGTCGCTAACTGTCTCTCTCTCTCATGTGATCTCCATGTTTTCACCATAGTGAAAAATCCTTCTGTTTGTCCCTGCTAATTTCTAAGGGAATATATTCAAGATCCATAGAAGTTATCCTGCCACTGTAGTCTTCACTAAGCACACGCATCATTGAATAAAATCCAAGGATGTTGCTCAGCTGTAAAGACCACAAAAGCTTTATAGTTAAGAAACTTAAATGCCTTAAGTCAATCAATTGTTCAGAAAAAATGGGCTTGATTCACAAATGGCCAAATTCCATGCAGGAACAATATAGCAGAACCAGCATGCACTATGGCTGCCATATGATCCAGGACAGGGCTGTATTCACATGCATGAGTGGCCCTATACTGTTCCTGCACAGAATTCCATTCAGTATGCAAATCACCTCATTTGCTAATGAAAACCATGCAAATGAGGTGATTCTGCGTTCCAGCAAGCTGAACGGATTCCGTATAGGAACAGTGTCAGTGCAAAAATGTATACGGCTAGTAGCTGAATACATTTTTGCATCTGACAAAATGGAGGCATGACAGCTTGTGAAAAGCATGTATTATGTGGAACAGACAAGCCAATGGCCAAATATAAGGCCACACACATAATTATTATAAAAATAAAACTTTTATTGTTTTTGGCCAATCTCGGCCATTTAAGCTAAGGGCAATGGCGCAAAACACAGGGGTGCCGAAAATTTTAAAAAAAAGGGAAAAACTGTCATTTAACATAAATATGCATTCTGCCATTATAGTCAATCACAGGCAGAATGTAAACAAGACAAGGGAGCACAGGTTGCCAAGGGAAAAGGGTGTGCTTGGGAATTCTAACTATGGACCTGCACACTGAGGTATACAAATAAAGGGACCTATACTGAATCACAGATTTCAACCTACTGGAAGCCTGCACCTTATCGTGCAGACGCAGGAATAGGGGGCCATGTAGGCAGGACAAGAGGATGACTTCAGTAAGGGGTGTGTCATGCTTGGTGTAAACTTATTGGAGCCCTGCGGCCCATCTTTGCTCTTAGCTAAGCAGAGCTAAGGAAGGGGGTGTGTCTCACATTGCTTTCCCTGCTTAAACAGGTGTGCACATCACGCACCGGGTTTTAAAGAAAAAAAAAAAAAAACAGGAAATAGCAGCTCAGTTCACATGTGAGCACTGGGTATGAGTGCCGTGTTTCAGGGTTTAAACAGGAAGGCAATGGGAAGGGAAAACAGCAGTAGAAAGGCAATCAAGGAGAACTTGCATAGCTGGAAGGTAAAATGTATCCGAATCAGCCAATTACACAGGCAGAAGCCCAGCATGGTATTATAAACTACGCAAACCCCATTCACTGTTTTTCCCTCAAACTCTACTCCACCGGTGTACACAGACAGGGAAATTTTACCTGACAAAACTAACAAAATAATAGGGGCTGCTGTCACTCTCATACATCAATATGAGCAAGAGGCTGAAGGTGGTGAGGATGTGAATTCTGATGACCATCCCACAGTGAAAAGGAGAAGGAGAATGTACAGACCCAAGGTAACCTACCAGGGCCTACATGAGCTAGAGATAGTGGAGCGCTATAGAGTGGACAGACAAATTCTACAGCAAATTGTTGAGCTGTACCGGCCCCACCTCACACACAGAACCAACAGAGGGGAACCCATCCCAGTGGATACCAAGGTATGTGTAGGCTTAAGAATACTAGTCACAGGTACCTTCCAAAGGACACCTGGAGATATCATGGGGATCTCACAGGCATCAGCATCCAAGGTACTCCACCAGTTCCTGTATGCCATGTCAGCACATGCCGGTGAGCACATATATTTCCCCATCACCCATGAGATGTTGGCCAGCAGTATGCATCTCTTCCACCAAATAGCAGAATACCCTGAGGTAGTAGGTGCTATAGACTGCATGCACATACACATGAAAGCACCATCCGGTGAGTGGGGTAGGGTATACATAAACCACAAGGGCTTCCCCTCCATTAACTGCCAGGTCATGTGTGATGCCCAGGGCATTATCTTGAATGTGTGTGCTGGCAGCCCTGGAAGCTATCATGACTCACACATCTGGCATATGACACAGCTGTACCTGTCATTTGCCAATGGGGACATCCCATATGGCCACCGAGTGGAGGGATGCTAGCTATGCACTGGAGCCATGGCTGATGACACCCCTCAGAAATGCACACACACCTGAAAAAGAACTCCATAATGAGGGACACACACAAACCAGAATCATAATAGAGTGTGTGATTGGAATGCTCAAGTCATGGTTCTGCTGCCTGGATATATCCAGTGGAGCCTCGCAGTACTCTCCAGCTACATGTACACAAATGTTCATAGTATGTGCCATGCTACATAATATGATCCTGTGGAAACAGCTGCAGCAGGACCAGCACAAGGCAAGGCCACAAAGCCCCCCACCATTGCCAAATCCACCACATGCACAGAGGGACTCAGAGGAGGAACCACCTGAGCCTGGCCATTTAGGCATATGGAGGTGTGCCCAGTATGTCCAGGCCTTGTCAAAGAGGTAACCATAGCACATAGACTGACACGGTAGGGACCCAGGAAATGACACCTCTCTCTGACTCGCACATACAGTAAAAGGGATGCCAGACATCACACTAACTGTGCTTTACCATGTATAGGGAGTGTACTATGTGCATTCGACATAGGCAGTCCTCCAGAACCATCTTCAACACTGGCCCAGCCACAAGGTAAGTCACTCTTCCTATCAATTATAGAATGGAGTAGTATGTTCTGATAGTTGTACCTATGGTATGGATGTGAGCATGCAAGGGAATCGAGTGGCTGAATGGGATGGCAGCAGATAGTGGGCACCTACATGGGCAGAAAGAAATCCATAGCAAATACTGGAGTCAACACACTAGGAAGTAGTAGGCAAGGTGACAAATCCCACTGCTGTACATGTGGTGGTCCAAATGTGTGTCCATAGGACACACACATGCATTTCAGTAAGGCTCACATACCCACCACCAGCCTCAGCCAGTAGGACAGGTGTAGATGACCATAAAGGAAGGTTGAGCTAAGGCATCCAAATGATGGCAATGATGAACAGCCTCCCTCCAGACCTACACAGACAAACAGCAACAGGTATGGAAGTTGTATGTTAGTCCTGAAGGGTAAGAAGTCTGAAAATAAAATGTAGGTCAATAAAACCTAAGATCTCTACTCCACAGATATGCATCCAGTCTGCATGATAGGTCAGAATACAAAATTATGTGGAAGCCAACAGAGTACCTGACATGCCAGTACAGTCATAGCACAGTTTAAAGTTGTCAGGTGTGCCCCCCCCACAATCCTATGTAGAAACGCAGTAACATGTATGTGTGAGGAGTAGTATCAGTGGAAAACAGATTACAGGATAGATTGTTGCATGTGTACAATATGCAGGGGTCTGTGTGTTAGGTTATAGAGTTTTCAATATTGTCTGGAAATGGTCAGCACGTAGGCATGAATGGTTGTGTCTTGGTGTCATGTGGTCAGTACTGTGGTTGACAGGGCCATGTTCCAACAACTGCAGTGCCAAACACAATGCTTCTCAGCAATAACCATGTCAGCAGTCATCCATACTCCCTGTCCAGATGTCAATATCTGTCACCATGTGAAAGATGGACATGCCATGAATGTGAGCCCATACATACACACAGTACACAGGTGGAAGTACCCTAGACAGAGTGCATAAAATGCAACTGTCAGCTGCACACAACTTTGGAATTGTACATGCAGGTTAGCAGCACATTAGTTGTCCGTGTAGTATGGAATACTGATGTAGTTTGGCCAATCACTGTTAGACCACAAAAAGCACAGTTAGGAAGTAATGATAGACTGCCTATGTCCCTGCACAAGGCAGCATAAGGGGAATTTCCCAGGTATATATGTGAGTCAGCTGCAAGTAGCTTCCATATCACACATGCACTCAGCTCACCCCACCATCAGCCACAGGTTTATCACAGGTCATATCCTTGCTGTTGGGGATGAGTACAGTATGACCACATGTCTGTATGGGAACACCTCAGAATGCAGCATGCTGAATAGCTGTCCTATGCTGCCGTGTCCCTAGATGTAAGCAACACCCTACCTGCATCCAGACCAATGGATCAATATGGACAGGAACTATTGCCATTAACACCTCACACACTTACCCTGTCACCCCAGGGGAAGCCACTGGCTCGGAGCCTGGGAATGAGGGAGTGACAGAATGCAGTGGCCTGCTACAGATGGCCTGCATCACTACCAAATGGCCTACAGTCCTCTGTCAAAGGCTTGTGCCTCACCCATAGTGCCAATGTATGGTATCTCACGAGATCATAACTAACAACCTAACACAGAATGCAAGGCCATGTTGACAAATCCCAGTAGCATGCTACCCATGTCCCACTGCAAGAACTGTGGACCAGTTCATAAATACCGCTGGCGTGAAGGGTCAGCTATAGGGATACTTCTCAGATATTGCTTTAATGTTAGGAAGAGGATAGAATAACAGAGTGTGTGGGGGGTGTAGATGCAGGGACGTCATGGAGTGTGTGAAGTCTGAAACTCTGATGTGTGCCCATACTACTCCTGCCTGCAAACCCAGTAATGAGTGGCTACAAAGCTGCTCATAAACCACAATGTGAAAGGGAACTGACCAGATATATGAGCCCTGCTTCTGGGCAAACTGGGTGAATCTGTACAGCTGAGAGGTATGGCCACAGCAGGATATGGCCAGCCTGGTAAGTTGATATATGTACAAGAAGGAGATCCTCATACACCATAGTACCAAGGTGCTGGACCATTTACACAGACCCATCAGCAAGTGTCTGCAGCTACCCCTCCAGAATGGCAGGAGTGTGCAAGAATGTGTAGGCTGTGGACCACAATACTGGACTCAGCTTCATTCATCTTGTTTTTCCCAGTAAGTAACTGTGAGCAAATAATTATATCTGTCAGTAGTTGATGACATAATACATCACAGTGTAAAACAGTACATTTGTCTGAATATCTCTGCTAACACCAACCATGTAACTCAAGCAGCACAGACAGCAATAGTTACAGTATCCCACTATCTGTCACCCATTGTGACTCCGTATTGCCAACCTATCTACAGATATCCTGCAGAAGCAGGTTGCTAGCTGTATGTGTAGAACACCAAACCCTGGACTGGAGTACAACCCTACCTGTAATGGATTCACACATTCAATACATAAGGTAATACTGGGCATGCTCCTACACTTAGAGAAATGAAGCCCATGTTTGACAGCACAGTGGACTATACATATCTGTCATTTCCATATGTCTGTGCACACACACCAAATTGTACACCATTCATGCTTCTCACACACATTGGATACAAATACTCACACATATCAAAGGTCAACACACTATAATATGTCAAACATGCGCACACACAGATATAGGGAAGAAAGAGACAGACAGCGACAGAAAGAATTCCATTATGCGGCCTGTCCCACCCACTACACATCCAATTGGCTGATATCGCAGGATTTGCTGATGTCATTCACTGTACACATTCCTTTTGGTAGCCCTCAGCCCTACAGTGTCTGTGGTGCTCGTGATTACTGTGTAACATGATAGTACAGATCAGTATTCATGTAGCATTTGTATACTCAGTCCTGTCAAATGTAAAGTTGTGTGTGACTGAGTGTGTGTGTGTGTGTGTGTGTGTGTGTGTGTGTGTGTGTGTGTGTGTGTGTGTGTGTGTGTGTGTGTGTGTGTGTGTGTGTTTCCAAAGGAATGATTTATGGCCCATTCAATCACACTGCACTTCCCATTGCCCATGTTAGCACTCCTGCTGATATCAGTCACCTTGAAATAAACCATTAGTCAAATCTCAATCCTATAAGCTCTGTGGCACTCATGATAACTGCGTAATACTGTAGTGTAGCAAACTAGTTAGGTAGGAGTTCTAATCCTGGTACTGGCAACTCATTCACACCACTAGACCTGCCATTGGCCTACATTAGCAGGCCTGCTGATGTCAGTCACCTTGAAATAACCCTTTGACCAATTTTCAGCTTTATAAGCTCTGTGGTGCTCACTATGACTGCATAATACTGTAGTGTAGTAAACTAATTAGATAGGAGTTCTAATACTGGTCCAGGCAATGGTGTGTTTGTGTGTGTGTGTGTGTGTGTGTGTGTGTGTGTGTGTGTGTGTGTGTGTGTGTGTGTGTGTGTGTGTGTGTGTGTGTGTGTGTGTGTGTGTGTGTGTGTGTGTGTGTGTGTGTGTGTGTGTGTGTGTGTGTGTGTGTGTGTGTGTGTGTGTGTGTGTCCGTAGGTCTAAGGATTAGGAGACTGTTCCCACTCAGTGCGTGGAGATTGACGATTTTGAGGCCATTCACACCACAACACCTGCCATTGGTCTACTTTAGCATGCCTGCTGATGTCAGTCACCTTGAAATAACCCCTTGGCCAAATCTCAGCCATCTAAGCTGCATGGCACTCACAATAATTGTGTAATAGTGTAGCAAACTAGTTACACAGGAGTTCTAATCCTAGTCCTGGTAACTGTGATAATGTGTGTGTTTGTGTGTGTCTTTGTTGAAACCTGATTTTGTGGTCATTCACACTTCCTACACATCTCTCTCCCCTCCTTTAGCACTGCCGCTGATGTCACTCACCTTCAGAGATACTTTTGGACAGTTCTGCAATATATAAACTCTGTGGTGCTCGCAATAACTGCGTAGTGTAACAAACTAGTTAGGTAGAAGTTCTAATCCTAGTTCTGACAACTGTGTTAATGTTTGTGTGTGTGGAGATGAATGATTTTGAGGCCATTCACACCACTATACCTGCCATTGGCCTACTTTACTATGCATGCTGATGTCAGTTATCTTGAAATAACCCTTTGTCCAATTCCCAGCCCTATAAGCTCCATGGCACTTGGGATAACTGTGTAATACTGTAATGTAGCAAAAGAGGTAGGAGTTTTAATCCTGGTCTCAGCAACTCTGATAATGTGTGTGTCTTTATTGACACCTGAATTTGTGGTTATTCACACTTCCTACACTTCCCTTTCCCCTCCTTTAGCACTGCAGCTGATGTCACTCACCTTCAAAGATACCTTTGGAGACCTCTTCAACATATAAACTTAGTGGCGCTTGTGATAAGTGCGTAATTCCATAGTTTAGCAAACTAGTTAGGTAGGAGTTGTAATCCTGGTCTTGATAACTGTGATAGTGTTTGTGTGTGAAAGTGTGTGTGTGTGTGTCTATGCTGACACCTGATTTTGTAGTCATTCACACTTCCTACACTTTCCTCTCTCCTCCTTTAGCACTGCAGCTGATGTCACTCACCTTCAAAGATACCTTTGGACAGGTCTCCAACATATAATCTCTGTGGCACCTCCAATAACTGAGTAACATTGTAATGCCAATACATAGCTAGGTAGGAGTTTGAAACACAATACTGGCAAGTGAATGTGTGTGTGTGTGTGTGTGTGTGTGTGTGTGTGTGTGTGTGTGTGTGTGTGTGTGTGTGTGTGTGTGTGTGTGTGTGTGTGTGTGCGTGTGTGTGTGTGTCAGCAGTATCCTGAGTGGATGTGGGTGTTGATGTGATTGAGTAATAACAGGATCTACTGCAGGGTGGGTTTTGCTATATTTTCATATTGGGACCCATATGTCCCAATGTCACATTACAAGCCCAACAGTTGTCAAACACCATAGAGGTTGTTGTAGACAATCCACAGCCATAAATGTATATAGAGGCAACCATTATAATACCCAGAGATCTCCCTCCACCCACAGATCATAAAGAAACACGCATGGCTCTTTCTCTCATCCTTTCTTTTTTTCCCTCTGTCTCCCCCCCTCCCCTCTCTGGTAGATGTGGAAAAATGCGTCTGTTTTGCATAGGCAGGAGCTTGACATTGGTAGGTAATGCTCATGATTAGCTGATGGCCTGTGCATGAATTGGAGTACTCCACCTGCTAATTGCATGTGGAACAGCTGTGAAATCATTTCTATAGCCAATTGCATGGAAACACACTCCTATAAATAAGCACTGCAAGTGGGTGTTGGCCCTTCCCCTTCACTGTGAGCAGGACGTCATGTGGATGTGTGACAAACAGCATCATAGAGGATAGTTGGAAATCCCTCTTACAACAAACGCTGTGGAGACAGGCCAACAAACTGGAGGGGGATGTTCCAGACATGGGGACAGAATGTAAGTATTGCTGTTCTACATTTGAAATAATGTTGGTTTAGCAGGGTTTGTGTGGATATGGCTGTTCTGCATAATTTAAAGTCTGGCATGATTGTGTTATGTGATTGAGAAAACTCTCACCTGTAGGGCTATCTGCAGACTGGCCAGAGTTTGGAGTCTTAGATTTGGTGTGTAACTTACACATTTTCTGTCTTTATAAATGCAGTAGCATACTCTGATGATTGTAGTCAGTAAATGGTAACATCCATGTGTGTTATCGACTTCATATTCCTCAGAAGAGATATGTCACAACAAGCTCTGTTACACCAGCATTGTTCTCAGTTTATAACTGCAATATATCAATATTGGGCATGTATTTCTGCCTCTGTCCCCCAAGTCTGTCACCCTTTGTTCATATGTCATGCAGTAAGAGGTGCATATGTACAGTATACCATTATTTACTGACATAATTCCTGATATCAAGCCAGTGATATATCAGACTTCCAGACATGTAATGTATAGGATGCCTAATAGTTGAGGACAAAACCTGGGCATTCTGTTGTAGTCTGTACAGTAGTGAGGTCTGTGTGTTTATGGTGATTGTTAACAGAGTGTTTCTATTATGTAGCCGTGTATTGTGATTATGTTATTTGGCCTGTGTACAGACTGGGGTAGATGTCAGTGTTCTTGGTCCTGTTCTATCCAAAGTTGCTTTCTGCTCCACTTTCTAATATCCTATCAGCCTATATGTTTGCAGGGCCAGACTGAGACATGTCCCATACCACAGTCAAGCATCAGACTACCCTGTGAATTGGGAAAGTATATGTAGGGTTGGTGTGTGAGTGGAAAATATGAGGATGGTTCTGTTCACACAGTCCATATACTGTACTATTACTTAGGCTTACCATTATGTGACTGTGACTGTGTTGAGATTGGTTGCGGGTATGCACTTTCACACCGGTGTCTGTTACTCTGTGCTGTTACATGCCTGCAGTGCCTGCTATATTTGCAATTACATGTGTATTCCTCCATAGGTAAATTAGTGCTTGGCCGTGTTGAGATTGGTTGCGGGTATGCACTTTCACACCGGTGTCTGTTACTCTGTGCTGTTACATGCCTGCAGTGCCTGCTATATTTGCAATTACATGTGTATTCCTCCATAGGTAAATTAGTGCTTGGTGACATGCCTAGCAGCTCAGTGTATTTACCCTAGTGTGATGTTATGTCCAGATATTTGTCAGATGTACTATTGCCTGGTCACCATATGTGTTGTGTATTTCTGACAAAGCAGTGGGCTACTGTGAAGATGTATGTCACTAACTAGTGGGAAGTATGTGTCTTGGGACCTCTGCTCCTCCAGTTAATATGTGTTAGGACAGACAGGAGGGTGTGAATGCATCAACTGTGCGAGCTTATCTGGTCCAGTATGTGTGCTATATCCCCATTTACATGGCTTTAATCATCCCTTTTATCAAGCTTGTTCCACATTTCTTGGACTAAGGAGTTCTGTGTATAACTCCTGACTGACCGGATTGTTTCAGACTGTCCATGTTTATTGCTAATATTTCATCTGTATTCCACAGGATCATAACTGTGATTTGTGTGATACTTCACTATGATGATTTTTTGATGTCTGTCAGTAACTGATGGTGTACATGTCAGTCTCAGAAGAGCCTTTCATAACTGCAATACACACACATTACATTCCCTTGCACTGAAATTGAGAGTTATGGTGCTGAGGTATGACTCCACTACATGTCACTACACTTTTCATATGCATCTATCACCATACACATATATAGTTGTATATTTATATATTATAAACATGATAGTTCCACAGTGTTTGTTCCGTAGTATTCTACACCTGTATCGAATGATATACTTACAAAAAAAAAAAAGTTTAGTATTACAGCTCTGATGGAGTAGTGGTACCTTACTCGGACTATGGTGTATAGGGTTCAGGGTTCAAGATTGGGCAGGGCTGATTATTTTGTAGCTGGGAAGAACAAGAGCTGTTGGATACAGAATAATTAAGGCACTTTTAAGCAGTTGTAAGTGGATTTGCATGGGCTTTCCTCCCTGTGCTAATTTCTTTAAAAGAAAAGAAAAAAGGGGAGATAGGAAAGTGGTGAAAAAGGGGGCACAAAGAGGGAAAGACAATAGGGAAAGTAGCTAGGGATGTGTAGGATGGGTGTAGAGAAGGTCCATAGCTGTGCATTTCTTCTACAGCAACAGCTGTGCATATATACTGAATTTGGAGGTATATTTGGGCACTCAATCCCCTGAGAGAGGTGTGAGGATAACAATAATATGTTGTAAAGCCATTTAGACCAGATTATATGTCTCCAGTGGACATGTGTGCGAAATGGACAGCCATGTATGGGGCAGAATTTTTTTGGGGGGAACAGATTGCCCTTTTTTTTTAAGGTGAGTGTGGGATGTTGGGGAAGGATAGTAAATATATTTGGGGAGGTAGGTTGGGTAAGAAGACAGACACAACAACATGCAGGGACACCTTGGATGGGGAAGTGGTGTTTGGAAATTGGAAGCTCATGAGCCCCCAAATGGAAACATTGGGACTGAGGTCCCCACCCATGGGCAGTCACCACTGCACCTTCATGGCCCCGAAGGTGGCTGTGCTGGGGCTAAGCAGGAGAGGTAGGCTGACCCTCTAATTGCACCACCTAGCCCTCAAGCTGGCATAGTGTATCCTTGGAGATCGCTATGCATCAAACCCCAGACCTGACTTTGGGTGAGAGGATACTGTCCACTCCCACTCCCGGGGGAGGATGAGCCCCATCCCCTGAGGTGGCTCCACCCAAAAGTGGAGCAGGACCAGTGGATGAGGAGGTGTGCTGGGGCCCGGTTCCATGGGCAGATGAGGTGGGAGAGGTGGGTCCGCTGGGACTGGCCTTCCCAAATGTGCTATGGTGTTACAGTTTTAGAACATATGTTGGGTGGTAATAGTCAGCAAAATACAGGATTATAACAGCATGCATAGATATTCCCATTAACCCAAAACAACAGATTTGTGACAGTTGCATAGCAAACAGAACACATACATATATGGAATCACAGTGGCCATTATGACAGCATGCAGGTTACATTGATAGCAACAGGCCACCAATGATAGTATTTTAACATGGAATATTAATAGAAACACATTTCAATATTTGTTGAACAATAGGACATATGTCCCAACAGTAGGTATGGTGTAAACATACCCATTGATTTGTGTGTTTAGATTATTGTTCCAGATATGGCGGGAGGAGAGAGAAATGTCAATTAACAACTTGTATATCCTTGCAGTACTCTCAACTTTAATATTCATTGCTCTAATCATTACTCTACAGGTATTATTACAATGACCTAAGGCCTTGGTTTCTGCAGTGGTATGTTTGTACACAGTGTATACTTCAACTGTTTTATAGCTAAATTCTGACTCTCTTACCTGGCAGACCTGTGGAGGGAATGTTTGTTAACACTACCTGACTGTTTCTACACATATTCCCAGATTCCTAGTTGTAATTATGCACATACCTCTCAATCTCTTAATGCATAACATCTGTCATATTGTCTAGTTTATTCAGTACAATCCATACACAGTTTTTATACTGCCAGGTGACTTTCTACTACTTTATATTTATTTGGTATGACTACTACAAGCAGGATTGTTACTTACCAGCCTCGCGACTCAGCCTTTGCAACCTACTGGCATGAGCTTCCTGATTCGGTTCCTATTGCGTAATCGCAGACGCATTTTGTCGAATGCATCTTGATCGAAACTAAAAGAATGAAAAGGCAAAATAGTGAATTGGCTTTTCAGCAAATTCTTTCCCTGGGAAAGAATTTGCTTGGCCGCTTTTGTTACTTTGCCATTTTCGGCACTGTAGTGCGATCTTGGAATTGATATATTTAAGTAGGGGGGTGTAGGGGGCACAGCCCTCCATGTCAGGGGGTGTGGGGGGTGTATGTAATGTTAAAATCTTTTTTTTTTTTTGGAACAGCCATTTTTTTCCCTTGGGAAAACAAAATCGCTGTTCTCAGGTTTTGACATTGTAAGCTTTCACTTACATGGGGTCGATTAATTATCGTTCGCTTTTGTAAGCATGTGATAATATAATATAGACCCTACTGATTCACAGCCACTCAGCTGCAGCTAAAAAAGAGAATAGAGAAATATTTAGGGATACCTATCCATCACATACACAGGCTGGACTTTGGTAAACAGTTATTGATATGAATACTCACACACTGCTGGGACATCACCCCTCTGCCTTGCTTCTTAGATCCACTTGTGCAAGAGCTCCCTCTTCCTCCGCTTCAAGTTGGCATAGTGGTGCCGGACCTGCTCACCAGTCCAAGGGATACCAGTGGTGAGATTATGGGTGAGACGGTCCCAGGCTTCCGCTTTCTATTGGGAGCCCTAGTACTGGCCCTGCAGCAGTCTCTAACAGGAGTCCTATCATGACCTTGGACTCCTGTATGCCTCAGTACTTCGCCTGGAAGTTCATGCCCTCACCAAAACCTGCCATACTGCCTACAGTGGGAAGCAGCAACCAGTTATGAGCTGTATTCCCACCTGTGGGGTTTAATATGGCCAATTTCCCACCCTTTGCCATGATTGGCTGGTTTTGAATATGCTGAGCTAAGCTAAGCTTTGGGCAAACCTGCTTAGCTAAGGTTGGCACTGCTTAAAGGGACAGGTTCAGCACTGCTTGCCAATGGGCAGATCCACTTAGCTAGGCTACTCATTGCTTAGCAGTCATATTTGCACAATGCTTACACCTGGTAAGCAGATCTGTGCAATGCTTAGCATTGCTTATTTTTTACTTTATAGACTATCTGCTGTTTGGGATTGATTCATCATTCATTACATATTATAAATTCGTTTACTGTCCCTAACATCCCCCAATGTGCTTTCATTACATTTATTCATGTGTGACTATACTGTGTTTATATGGAGGTTTCACAACTTTATTAAACTGATACCTCACATCTGGACCTACTACAGTACTCTGGTTAACAAATATATGTTATTTAGTAGCTACCTATAAAAAAAATGCTTATGTACTGCTTTCACGTGTAAAATGCAGATTGGTTACAGTGAAGATCAAACCGGGAATGGCTATTTGCAAAGTATACACTCTAACCACTACACTATTGCACTGCTTATGTTGGATGTCTCTTGCTATTTAACTTCTTGTACTGTTTAAGCTGGACTAAGCATAGCTAAGCAACAGGCACACCCATGCAGCTGCACTTAAACTTTATCGCATGTATAAAAAAAAAAAAATATTTGTTGTGTTTTATTATTTTTACTCTTCAGAATATCCCTTCTAATGGTGAACCTGTTATTCTATCAACTTTTTGCTTTGTGGGATGATTGTCCCTTATAGCTTTGACACAATTTCTTACTCTGATGGGTCGGGGATTTTTATATTGCCAAACGGCAAATCTAGTGTGCAGAGGGCATGTGTATTGCAAGAGCACTGCTCTCAGACACACCCACTGCACTCATATACAGATCTGTGTCCATTTAACAGCACGGCAGCATGCCTTCATGAATATGCATGGCAAGCTGCCATGCTGTACGGGAACGGTCCCTTCCATGCAAGAATAAGTTATTCCTACACAGAAGTTTGCTGAATCCTGGGGAATATATAACTATCTTTATACTCAGTAGAGTTTTGGCTGCTCTGAGATGACCTGTGTCTCAGTTTATGAGCCATGCAAGACCCAGTCCAGCTTTATCTCTTATTCATCACAAAACAAGATGATCTACAAGCACAAAACTATTGACCTAATTCTCCATCAACAAACAATAAGCTTCATGGGAGGGAAAGGTTCTTAACCCAATATTTTTCTAGCCTAAAGAAGTAGGTCCCAACATAGGTAAAAATCATACTCCTTTTGTTAGTTTACAGGCATGTCTTGGTGACTGCCTTGCTAGACACATTTTTCTCAGGATTATTATGTTTGTCCCTTATCAGTTTGGAAGGTGAGCAGTCATACCTCTCATCCTCTTAGAGCAAGAAATCTGAACAAAGCCACAAATAATTGGGGGGAGGCAAAGACCCAAAAATAGGGACACTTTTTAAAAATTGCCTTTACAGACTTAGAAAGTTAATAGAATAACAGATATTGCATTTGCATGGATATGAAGTCTGAAACTCAATTGCCTGCCATTATTTTCTGACTTCAGTCCTCAATGATTTGCCAGTGACTTGCCAGAAAACCACAATTTTATGAGAAATAGACCAAAAATATGAGTCACAAATCTGGATATTCTGCAAAAATCTGTACATTTAAGAGGCATGTGAGAAGTATTAAATGCATGAATAAGATGCCAAGAAGTTTTAAGTGTATCAGATTAAAGATACATATAGCTAGGCATCCATCTTATGCTACCCATGATAATTTGGCTAGTACATTTCTTATGTTTCCATATTGTTATGTCTGTTTGTTCACTGATGAATAGGATTCATATGGTATGTGTACAATGTTGACTTGTAATCCCAAATAACATTGTACTATATGAAAGTTCCTAGCATAATATGAGACTTCCAACACCTCACATTCAGTGCTAAGCATTATGTATAGACACAAATCATGTTAAATAATTTTACTACACCAGTCAAGAAGCAATCAAATGAGAAGGGCAGTGATGAGTATTAATGATAGCAAACACTTTGTATTTGCCAATATGCACCCTTTTTGATAGATTATATTTTATTATAACCAGCTATCCATAACAAGTTATTTGCAACGTATTCCATTACAGTGTATGGATGCATGCACACTATCATGGGACTTGAATATCAGTTCTGGTTGCCCCATCAAAGGGTTCATATAGTTCTTATAACTCCACATAACTAACTGTTCCTCATATAAAGCATGTGTACATGCATTTTCAGATCTTCTTAATTGTGTCATCTTATGCAAGGGGCTGCTCTACAGCTTCTTGATGTATAATTGCTCTAACATCAGTAGCACAAAAAAAAAAATAAAATGCATAAAGTTTTAACGCTGTTTCCCATAGGAAATCATTGCTGGTGCAGTTTCGCTTTGGCAAGGATTCATTTGTCTTGTTAGCTTTCTCCCTTCTTTGAGATGGTGCAATCATGGAGTTGGTATATATACGCTTATGGGAGCTTGCATTCCCACATCAGGTTTGCGACTTTTTTGCTGTTTTGTGTTTGGGGCATTTTTTTGTCATTTCAGCTCTTCTCCATTCAGAAAGCTGACATTTCATAGTAGAACCGATGCAGGGTATATAAAAATCTCTGAACTTTAACAAATAGATTCTTCTAAAGTGGATTGACTTGGGTTAGCATATTTACTACTTAACTAGTACCAAAAGCTGTGCATTAGTTTGGAGAGCCAACTGATGCACAACTGTAAAGAACCATTTGATATGATGTACCTACTACTGTTTTGCATTTAATTTATAACAAGCATGCATGGCATATTGCTCATGTTTCAAGAAACTACAGACAGCAACATGTCTCATGGGGGACATGCTGCTATTCTGCTGGAGGACTACCACTGTTGTTGACATACACATGAGGCCTTTTGCACTTAGACTAATGAGACTGCATTTTCCATGTCACCAAGAAAAAGCTATTATTGCTGTTACATGCAGTGTGACATATCTCACTTTTACAGCTATTGTGCTATGACAGTGTAAGAATGACACGGTGTCATTTTGTTTTCATGTATCCACTTCAGCTATGTATCCTCTTATGATAGCAAGAGAAGTTCACCTATATACACAATGATCTCGCTGTCATGACATATGATATAATTCGAAACTTACAATGGCATACGTATTTCTCTGTGGTAAGCTATATAAGTCAGTTTCTCTAATGAGCTGCAGTGATTCTACCAGTTAGTCATATAATTTATCTGGTCTTCAAATATGCACATATGGACTGCTGAACAAGACTGGACTTTTTAATTGTCATGCATTTTATTACACACCTTTAAATGAATCTCTGCACGTACAGAGACCAACATTCAGATGTTTTATATAAAGTTCTGCAGAACAAACTGCTTGATGTTTTGCGCTTAGTGTGTTTTATTTCACACAAGTAAGAATTCTTTGTCTACATGCATTCCCAACTGTACACTAGTTTTCTGAACTGTGCAGTTCCTCGTCTGCCATTCAGCATGATCCCACATTTATTTATTTATTTATTTATTTGTTTGTTTGTTTGTTTGTTTGTTTGTCTGTTTATTGGATCAAAGTGTGGGTCACTGCTTTTGAAGTGAACATCTTCAGTGTTTGGTGAATGTTATGCAATCCTTGCTGTTATAGAAGACCAACTTTTTGGGTTTTATTTATGTTTATCTCTTTGTTGACTGGCTATAGCTACAGGAAAAAGTGGGACTTTTCAGTGGTGACGCAGGAGCACTCTCTTTTTGAGTGATTTGGCCGGTCACACAGTATAAAAATGAAGGCTGAAGAAATCAAACCCTGTATCCAGAGCACAGGAAGCAGGTCATTATCAGTTCAGAACTTTAGTCCTCTGTGCTAATTGACAAATATTACTAATGAATCATCATCCTTCTTTATCATAGTTACATATCTATTATAGGCCAGGAATCTCTCTAATGAAATATATATATATATATATATATATATATATATATATATATATATATATATATATATATATATATATATATATATATATATATACACACCAGTAATCCACATTGTCAAAACTGACACGGATGAACAAATTGTCATGAGCATGTAATATTAACATAGAATGATACATAAAAACTGCAAAAATGTTAAAAATATCACTGTGGTGATACTGAAAAAAAATGGTGTTGGCAATTTAACTTAGAAAACAGATGTTGCCTTTAAACAGTCTTATGTCCTCTGCTATAATATATTCGATAAGTATGTATAACACCAAAAGTTATTAAGACTACTTGAGTAAAGAGGGTATGTGACACCACAATGTTTCTTTTTTTTTTCTAATTAAGACAAGCTGCATTTTCTAATTATTTCAAATAATATAAGATGCATTGTTAAGGTAATCTCTGACCTGCACTAAAATGTAATAATTTTCCCATACTCATGTAATATGCTTTTTGTCTCTGAAATTCTTAACTTTATAATTAGCCTTATTTGCATTTGAATGTATATGTTTAATTTAGTTAAAATGAATGCTCAGCACTCCTAAAAAAAAAAAAAATAAAAAATAATGAATATGATCTTTGCATTTGCTAAGTATCAAATTTAATTCTACTAGTTAGTTATTAATTACTAAGGTATATGTACGTACATTTCTTCTGTGATTGAAACACTTTGTTTAATATGACAATATTGGTATTATTTTAGTCCTTACTAGAAAATGGGATTTCTACCTGAAAAAATATGATTCAAAACAAGACTGTTATATCTAATTAAATCTTCAGTAAACTTAAAAAGCAGTAAGGAGTTTTCTGTTAAAAATAATAGCATTATGTCCACTATGTCATTTGGATGAAAATACTCATGTAGACCTGACATTTCATCAAAGTATGCATTTACCTTCACTCAGTATAGAAAGCCCTGTCTTAGACAATAATTTAAATTAAAAAACAGCTACTGAAATCATTCATTCCTTAATTATTAAACACATATTTCTGAATCTAGCATTTAGCTTTCTCCATAATCTATACTGTAGATGTTGATTGACTTGCAATTTTCTATCAGCTATTCTGGGGGATGTTCTTGAAAACAGTTTTCTAGAAATTGACCAGAGTGCTAAAATAATATATAAAACAGTTCACTGATATAAGGAAGTCTCAGTAGTCAATATAATATGAGACTATTTGCACAATTGGTTCTATGCATTCTAACCAGCCCATGTCTGCTCTGGAGTCAGTCTCAGCTGATCAAAATGCAATCTCAAAATGTTATATTAAGAGAAATGTTCTTCTTTCACAATGAATGAATGCAACTTTAATCAGCATAACATCACTACCTTGACTTTAAAATTCATGTTGCTTTAAATACAGAATAGAAAAAAATAAATTAATGCTAGCAACAGATACGTTTTTCAGCAAAGTTTTCAGACGTGTAACTCTTGCCAGGTGCTATGCACTGCTTTTACCCCTTTAAAATCTCTTATGCTAGTGATCCCACTCTACTTAAATTGTTTCTTTAGCCTTCTCAGAGTGCTTTGTACTGTTATTAAAGTTTCTTTAGTGAAAAGTGATATTTTTCAGTCTATAATAGCAATATATCACATTCTATGCACAGTGTGCTTGCCATGTACATCTGTTTTATGAATTTAAGCTTAACTCTGTATCCATATACCAAATATTTAAGAACCAATGAAAACTAGAGAAATCATTGTCAATACATAAATGGCAGTCATAGGTAGTGGTCTAAGTGTAATACAAGATTTTCAAGTCATGAGTGAAACATGCTGACAAAAGAACCACACTGTTTTTTGTGACTAGGATTTTTTCTTGTTATTATATACCTGTTCCAGTCCAGATAATCTTTTTTATTCTTAGAATGTGTGGATTTCCAGTCCATCTACCTGTCTATAACAGCAAAACATTGATGCTTAGAAGTTGTACTGTTGAGTTGATATGGAGGACAATATGTAATTTATTGTACCTGGTTTAGTCATCTATCTCATGTTTCATTTGCTTTAGAAGTTTGACTTAATTAGATTTCAGATGTTAATATTGTATTATAATTAAGTTGTCTATACACAATTTTGATATATGTGTGGCCACTGCATTTGATTTTTTATCAGGCTTACTGTGCTTATCTTGTAATATAAGTTAATTTATACAGCATAATTATTTGTCTTGTATTATGAATTAATTTACATTCCATATGTAGATACAGTAGCTGGGAGTGTTTTCATAAACTAGATATATTAGTGGGTACTGCATTGTGAATTTTATCTGACATATATGAAGCTGGGGATACTATAGCTCCTAATATCATGCTATCTTTACTGTCTAATGCATGTTGTTTTGCCTTGAAAGAATACTGTTACAAATATTGATATTATGTCAAGTACTGCATATATTCTGTAAGTAGATTACAACAATTGTGACTACTGCTGTTTTTCTTGTGCACTGTTATATAATTGCTGATACAAATTAAGCAGTTTAACATTTGGGTGAGAATGGGGTTTTTAATAAAACTGTCATCCATAGCTGGCTTGTCAGGTTTCACCGTGCATATATCCATTAATCTTTCCTCACCTTTTCCTTTCCAGTCCTCCTAGACAAAGCTCATTGTCACACTGTCCAGAGACCAGTCATATTTACTTATGCAATCCTGTATATCTTCATAGAAGGCAGTCATTGACTATATTGATCTTAAGGTTATAGGGCAGAAGGACTCTTGTCTTGCCATTATGTTCAATTTATATAGCTAATTTAATACACCTGCTAACCAACCAAAGCTATAAAAGTATCATTTATACTAGTAACTTTCTAACTTAAAGAAAAAAAATTGTCTATCTAATGTGAAGCTGTGGACTGGCAAGCACATTAAATGGTATAAAGCTTGTAGGCTTCTCTCTTAATTGCCCACTAAATTGATTTATATCTTTATTACTTATATAGCTACAGGCATGTCTTTAATAAATATAAACCAAAGAATGAACTTGGATGCCATTGTTCAGCAAAACAATAAAGCCACAGAGAGAAATGTAGGCAGACTTCTGTTTAATAGTAAAAGCCACAAAACAACAAAACACATAAACGTATTCAACACTTGGTTTTCGTTTCTAGCACTTCCTCAGATGTGGGGTGTCACAAACCAATCCACTTTATTACTTAGACTCCTGATACTTTTTTTTTCCTGGCTCTTACCTCCTAGGTAGGGCTCTAGATCAGGTTGCACTACTATCCCCTCACTGAATGCTCTCACAGCATTTAATAAATAAAACAATGTTCCCTTTCATCTTCTATCTTATAAGACAATTTTATTTAAGTAAATTCTTATACCCCATCTTGTAATAGCAATTTATGACTTAATATCCCTGCACATGATGTTTCTTACATACATGGATAACCTGTCATATTGTTAGTGGTAAAAATTATGTCCATTTCCTCAATTCATTACTTTACGTATAACAGCACAGAGTGATAGTTTTCTCTTTCTAACATGTTTTAATCACAAGTTGACAGGTATATGTTTTTCTACAATCTCTCAGCACTGTGTACCTCCTGAGAAGTGCATCCTATTCCATTCACCCTCACTACCCTCAGGCTTACTCCACTCCCCTACCTCACCCTACCTCCAGTTCCCACACACCCCTAGTACATCTTTACTTATGCCATGTCTCTCAACAGTCCAGATTTTGACTCATATTTTTGGTCTGATCTTCATAAAACTTGTGCTTTTCTGGTAAATCACTGAGAACTGATTTCACTAAATTATGACAGACATTTAAATTTCAGACTTCATATCATTCAAAAAATACACAGTAACAAAAACTTTTATTCTAGCAATTTTATAAGTTTATATGAGCAATACCTAAAATGTATCCCCATTTTTGGGCCTTTGCCCCTCCACATTATTTTAGAAACTGTTCAGATTTCATGTGCTAAGAGGTTAAATGGTATGACTTATACTAGTCTTCCTCTATTCACATCCTCTCTTATAAACCCTAGCATTATTTACCACTCCTTACTCCCCATCCACACACACTGACTTCATTATCCTATCACATATCAATTATTTTTAAATTAACTGCTCACCCCTCTCTTCATTCTGTTAACTAACGTCTTAACTACTTCTTTAGCCCTACTTGCAAACAAATCATCTTACACCCACTTCTTATCTTGCAACCATTGCATTTGAATTGGAAGCTATTTATCTCCTTTTACTCCAACAGCCCACTCTCTGACTAGTAGAAAGAGTGTTACTGCTTCCTCACACCTTTTCAACATGTTCTCAACCTACTTACTTTTAACTATACTCCTTAATTCAACTGTTCAGCTAACATCCTACCATAGACATTTATCTATGAACTCATATTTAGCTACCAATCCTTAACCCTCCTCCTACAACACAAAGGCCACAGACATACCTCTCAACTGTACAGATTTCCACAGAATGTCCAGATTTTTGCCTCATACGTTTGGTCCATTTTTCATAAAGTTGTGGTTTTCTGCCAAATTAGTGGCAAATAATTAAAGATTGAATTTAGAAAAGCATGACAGACATTTGAGTTTCAGACTTCATACCCTTCAGAAAATTTGTGCTAATGCAAAACCTGTTATTCTATTAACTTTTTAAGTTTGTAACAGCAATATTTAAAATGTGTCCCTATTTTTGGGCCTTTGTCCCACTTTTATATATGACTTTGTCCAGATTTCTTGCTCTAAGAGGTTGAGAGGTATGGCCACAAATGTTCAGATATCCACTGAGCTTTATTATACCACATATGTAGACCAATCATCTTTAAAAAATATACAAATACAAACTACAACCAAAATATCTGTAAGGAATAGCAAATCAGTCAAAATGGATGTGCTCCTTACTACACTTTATCTTGTATCAGACTTAGCAGCGACATACATCCAAATCCTGGTCCCAGAAACAAACAAAATATCCACAATCACCCCGTGGTAGACCCCACATTGGAACAAACATAGTGTCTAAAGGAAATAACTTGTTCCTATTCATTATGAATCTCAGAGGCATAGGAAGCAAGATACAAGAATTCCATGTACATTGTACAACATTCCCCTGATCTAGCTGTTCTAATTGAATCTTGGCTAAAGTCAGAAATAAAAGAATGAAATCATACCATCAGGCTACACTATGCACAGACTTGACAGAAAAAAGGTGGAGGTGGAATAGCAATTATATTTAAAAACAGTATTCAGGTACACATCCTTGACCTTAACATCTCAAAATGTAATAACACAGAAATTCTGTTCACTAAACTCAAAGTAAATTCCAATAAATCTATTGCCATTATAGGAAACTACATTCCCCCAGGCAATAACATAACTACAGCAGAAGATATCTTCCATTGGTCATCCATAAATATTCACCAAAAAACAATCATAATGGGTAATCTCAACACTGATTGGCAAACTTGCAGTGCACTAACCCCTTTAAACTTCCTTCACTTACACAGTTTCTCCCAGTAAATCTGAACCACATTCACAGTAGATATGAAAAAAAAATAGACAGCCTCTCTTGAACCAGATCTTAACAAACAAACCCTTTGACATTAATTTCTCTGGATGCCTTTTAGACAGTATTAGTGACCATCTTTGATCCTATCTGTTAAGACAACTCCTCTAACCCAGTAGAGCTACAATATAAAACCAAGTATGCAACTTGAAAACCTTTAACAAATAAGCCATCATCTCCGCCCTTCACTTCTACAACTGGGATTCATGAAAAACACTATCCCTTCATGACACTGTAACTCACTTTGATAGCACACTTGTCAACATCCTAAATGAAATGCACCATTTAGAACTAAAACAGTAAAGCAACACCTGCTCCCTATTTAACAAAAGATGCCATGCAGTTGCTTAAACAAAGAAACAAAGCTTGGAAACAATGCTAAACTAAAAAAACACATGAATCCCTACAAATCTTTTGGCAACTTAGAAACCAACACAGCAAAAACCTGGGAAGCCAGCGACCACAAAATAAATGATGTTCCAGTCTAAAAACCACAACTTTATTAACTCTCAGCAGTATTACCATGTTTTTGTCCACCATACAGGCTTCATCATATAAAACACATTAAATTTACCCACTTACCAGACTTAAAGCAGCAAAACTGTAATATTTTAATATTTTTCTATATTTATTAAATTTTTTTCACATATTGGAAAGTGAATTTAACTTTTTAAAAATTTGACATATAGTTCCATTGCTATATATTTTTACCTTCCAGTTATGACCACTGGATGGCAATGGTAGTATTCCCTTGGTTCCATGTTTAGAAAACTGGGGTAGAAGGTTAGAGAATTTTTTGGAGTCACTCTTTTTAATTTGTATATTTATAGTTATTTATATTTAAATATTATACTTCATCAAGGATTGTTTATGTTTTTTTGAGACTATGGATTTAATCGTCAGGATTCAGGAAGCTCAAAATTCCATACAGGAACAGTGTAGCTGTTCCTGCATGGAATATGACCACCGAGCAATCCAGCAAACAGCTGATCTGACGTGTATGAGCGTGCCTACATTGTTCCTGCATGGACATGACTGCAGAATCCTAATTACCTCATTTGCGGGTGAAAACCATGCAAATGAGGTGAATTAGCGATTCAGCAAGCAGGCAGGTATCCATGCAAGAACAGTGTTAGTTGAAGAAATGTATTCGGTTACCAAGTGAATATATTTCTGTAAATAACAAAACAGAGGCATGACAGCTCCCAAAAAAAGCATGTATTACAGTCTTTAGGCATGCCAATGGTCAAATATATGGCCATTGGCATGGAAAACTGTTTCATTTTTATAAAAAATCAAAGTTATTTTTTTTGGCTGATCTCAGCCATTTAAGCATAGGACACCAGCGCGCAAATGGGATCATGCCAAAAATAAAAAATGTGAAAACTAAAATTTAAGGGAAATCTGCATTTTGCCTTTATAGTCTATGGCATGCAGAATCAAAACAATAACAGGGAACACTGGTTGTCAAGGGGAAAGTCTCTGTATTAGTGCAGTAACTATGGACTAAGGCAGTGGGATATGCAAACGAGGGAAATTTACTGAATCACAAAAATCTTGTAAGTGCCAAACTGCACCTAACCTTGTAGGAGCTGTAAGGCAGTGATGTAAGCAGGAGAAGCAGCTGACATGAAAAGGGGGTGTGCCATAGGTTCATAGGTAGGTACTAGGCTATCTGCCTGAAGGCATTTATAAGCCTAGTCAGAATGTGTTGGCTTTCGCCACCCCCTTAGATTAATTCCCTGTGCCTCTGTCCAGCAGACCCATTTAAGTGATCCCTGGGGTAAACTTTCTGTTTCCCATCCACTCATCAAGTTTTTTTTTTTGAAGAAGGTTAGCGAGGAGCTCTGCCTAATGTAGAGTGGAATCTTGTTCCAGAGCATGGGAAGTCTCTGGGACAGGAATCTATCCCTCCAGCATGTCCTATTTATTGTTGTGGTGAGGTTTAGATCCCTGGAGCATGTGGCTCAAGGGAATATGGTTTTCTTTCGGTGGAGCATGTCCATCAATTCTGGTTTGGATATGGCCTTGTATGTCAGGCAGAGATCACCTCTGAGTAGGCAGTATGCAACCGAGCACAGCTGGAAATTCTTCAGTCGAGCTGCATAGGGCATCTGCTTGAGGCCAGTGATCCTCTTGGTGAGGTACTTCTGTGGTCTTTCCAGTTGTTGCAGGTGTCTTGTAAGGTATATCCCAAATTGCATTGTACTCTATGATGGGTCTGATGAGTGATGCGTAGAGGGGCCCAATGACTTCTTTCGATCTAGATGCAAACCCTTTTGTGATTAGGTGGGCCACATAGAAGGATTTTCTAACCACTTTGGCAATGTGATTATCAAAAGAGAGGTTACTATCTACTTGGGTCTCCAGATCCCTTATTATGTCTTCTGTATTTAGGGGGCTACCACCTATGTGGTAGTTTGTGGGTACTTTGTTTTTTCCAAAGGGGATGACTATGCACTTTTTGGCATTTAGCTTGAGGCCATGGTTTTGACACCAGGTATCTGTCTCTGTGAGACCCTTTTGGAGGATGTCTTTGTCAGCCGGAGAGTCAATTATAGCCCCTAGTTTGCAATCATCTGCGAACTTGGACAGCCATAGTCCTCCTGTGCTTGTCTGTATCTCTGAGAAGTATATGCCGAACAGCAGGGGTCCTAGGACTGAGCCCTGGGGAATGCCATTTGTAACTGGTTTTGCCATTTGTAACTGGTTTGGAGTCAGACCTAGCTCCCGCAATGCTTACCATGTGGGTTCTGTCCATGAGCCAGTTGGCAACCCATCTCATGATGTAGGGGTTTATGTTCAGGCTGGTGAGCTTGTCTATAATAACTGAGTGGGGAATGGTGTCAAAGGCCTTTGCAAGGTCTAGGTAGTCTGTGTGGACCACCTTTCCATTGTCTATATCCTTGGTAACTGTCCCAAAGAATTCCACCAGGTTTAGGAGGTATGATCTGCCCTTAACAAAGCCAAACTGGGTAGGGTCCAGTGTTTGGAGGTTCTCAATGTCTCTGTTAATGAGATCCATGATGATGCACTCCATAGCTTTGCAGACCAAGCTAGTCAGGCTTATAGGGCGATAGTTCCTGGGGTCCTTTGTGGCTCCACCTTTGTGGAGCAGAATAACCATTGCTGTGTGCCACTCTGTGGGCATGTAGCCTGTGGAGAGGCTGAGTTTAAACAGTGTGTTTAGGTGAGGGGTTAGTTCATCTTTGAGCTCATGTAGAATGCAGCCTGGTACACCGTCCAGTCCCATTGATGCTGTGTTTTTGGCTTTGGAGAGGGCTGTTTTAACCTGAGTGTCTGTGATTTCAGGGGCACTACATTCTTCTGGTATAGTTATGGGCCCTTTTGGGGGTGAGAGGGGGGGTGAAGTTTGCACTGAACCTGTCTGCCAGGATGTTAGCTATATCAGTCAGTTCAGAGTATTTCGTGCCATTCTGCACTAACTCTGAGCAGATATGAGAATTGCCATTTAGATTCTAAAGAATGCCTTGTGGTTATCATTGGAGTCCATGGCAATTTTTCTTTCGAAGCTAGCTTTGGATGATTTTATGAGGGAACGTAGTTTCTTGCTGATACTGATCAGGGATGTCTTCCCTTCTTGGGATTGTACTCTTTTCTGTACTAGTTTCCTCCTTCTATTGTATAGCTTGTTTATGGCAGGGGTCCACCAGACTAGTTTCCTTTTCTTGGAGAAGTGAGTCTTGGTTTTGTTTGGGATAGCATGATCCATGCATTCTTGCAGGTGCCTGTAGAGTGCATTAGTAAAGGATTTTGCAGCTTGGACAGCGTTATCTTTTAGCATGGGGGCATTGAAACTTCCCACCTCAGTCTTAAGTAACGAGACGTGAGGTTTGCTTTTGAAAGGTTTTTCACAGTGGTTTCTTTGACCGGGGGTGGTGGCGGAATGTGGATATCCAGAGTGATTAGTTTATGGTCAGATCTAACCAGCAAGGGGTTGACCTCCGGTGTGGAACACCGGTCGCCCATGTTGGTGATGACCAGGTCCAATATGTTGTCATCTCTGGTGAGGGTGTTGACCAGTTGATCCAGGACATTTGAGTTTATAAATTCTAGGAAATGTTGGGCAAGGGAGTTTGTACTTGAGTAGTTCTCACAGTTAATGTTTAGGTAATTGAAATCATCCAATATCAGGGTGTTTGGTAGGACCATTATGTTTCCCAGTGTTTCCAGGAATGCGGAGTGGGGGTCCTGGGATATGGTGGGTGATCTGTAGCAAGCTTTAATTTGACTAGCCATTTTGTCCATTGTTAGTTGCACATGGATGATATCTGAAGCATTGTGCTGTGCCACTAACCTGGAGATGTGGGTATCCTTGATGAATATGGATACTCCCCCACCTTTTGTATTTTGGTCTGGGTTTTGTGGCCAAAATGTATTGTATGAGTTGTAGCCTGGTAGTGCAAGGGGTGCTCTCTGGAGCCTTAAACCAGGTTTATGTTACCGCACATATATCGATTTTCTCCATGCTGAGGAGTGCCTTGAGTGCGTGCATTTTGAGGTTTAGACTTCTGGCATTGAGTAGCATTACCCTCAGTTTTTTGTTACTTGTGCTATTTATGGCGGTGGGTTTGTCTTTTGAGCCTTGCCTAAAAAAGGCACTATGAGGGTGGCAAGAGCCTTGGCCAGTATTCGAAAGCCTATGGGTGACAGTTGCAAGCCATCTCTAGCGAAGCAACAAGGCTTGTTGAGCATGTCACCCCAGGCTGACAGACACTGGATCCCCTTTGAATGACAACAGAAGCTTAGCCAATTGTTGAAATTGATCATTTTTTCTCTATACCGTGGTATCATTCTTGGTGAGAGCAGGATGCTACTCAGGGTCAGGGTCATACCGGCTTGGGCTATGTAATCAGAGAGCTCCTCCATGTCTCTTTTCATGTAGTCCAGGGAGGTACGGCTCAGGTCATTCACACCAACATGAACAATGACAGAGTCATATTTGTACTTGTTCTGGAGTGACCTGAGTGCTTGTGTTATGTGGCAGATCCTGGCACCTGACAGGCAGCTAACGGTAACCTTCTCCTTGTTCATCCTAGTGAGTGGGATGTCAGTGTGCCTAACTATAGAGTCACCTATTACTAGTGTGTTGGATATGTTATTTTGCCTTAAGGGCTGTGATTGCGTGGCACACTGGTTTTGTGAAGTATGTGTTTCATGGTTTGTGTTGGAGGTGGAGGTTGCTTAGATGTCTGCTTTGGAGGGCTCTGTTGCTTTTGCAGATTTTTATTTAGAGCCTCCGAGTATGTTTTCATGTATTTATGTGTGTTTTAATCCGGTGCTGGTTTCATAGGTCTATGTGAGATTGGTGGTGTGATGCAAGTAATTCCCTTCTCCTCTTGACTGCCTGGTCCAGTCTTGGGTTGAGAGAGCTTAGCCTCCAGTTTGGCTGTATAATTGCATCTCCCACATGTATTAGTCTTAAGTGGAAGGAGAAGAGGGTTGTCTGTGTACATGAGGCAATTGTAACATTGCCTCAAAATGCCCAGATTCTCCAGTTGGATCACAGAGTACACCTGAAACTGCCCTTTGGACATGCCTGGATAGGTACCGTGAACTGTTTTACTGATTGGCTGGTAAGGTCGAATAGAAAGCATTGTCCTTCTCTACAGTATATGGGGGTATAGTGCTAAGGTTTATTAGTGCTTGCTATGAGTTTTGAGCAAGTGCCAGGATGAGAAGTGAATGGTTTGAGTGCTTAAGTTGAAAGTTTGTCTAGTTCCAAGGGAAAGATTGAAGAGAAGACTTTGTGGAGCCAGGAATAGTTATACCCTAGCTAACTGGCGCTGCAATCTACGCAAATGCGGGTTTTATAGCAGGGAAATGAAAGAGATAGAAATTAGCCTAAAATGGCCAATAAACTACTAATTTCTGGGCTGAAACCACTCCTCCAGGGATAGATCGGCTGCTCAATGCTCCCTCTCTCACAGTGAACAGAGAAACTTCCTTTTATCCAAGTAAGGTATGGGCAATCACAGAAACTTGTAACACAGCCCTGAATTCAGCACTAACCTGAAAACTGGGTATACTAGCTCAGAAAGGTGGGAAAACAAGTATTTTTTTTGTTTTTGTTTTTTTTTTCAGAAAATAAAGCAGATACAATCAAAAAAACACTTTAAATGCACAGAAATGGCTATCACACTTGAGTGTGTAGCCTACAACAGTTAAACAGGTAATTTAAACACAAAAACGACTGTTAAAGTGCAGGCAGTAAAATAAGTACAACGTAGGTGAAGCAAGCTTTTTTAAATCACAGAAACTCTAGAAAATCTGTGTTTTAGGTGGAATTAACAAAAGGCAGCAAGAAAATGCAGAAAAATGATACTTAATCACTCCAAAGTCTCTCTTTTGTCTTGGTGTAAGCACATTGGAGCTCCACGGCTAACATTTGAGCTTAGCTAAGCACTGCTAAGCAAGGGGGTGTGTCTGAGGCTGTATTGACTTATTTCATGAAATGAAGAGCATGTTCACATCCAGGGGAGGGCCATTTCTTCATGTTTTCATTAGCTAAATGCATTTCCACAGAGCACACCAGGTCTAAAACTAAAATAAACAAAAAAAAAATGGAAATTGCAGGACTGTTTATATTTGAGCACCAGGTTTGCTTGGCATGCCTTGGGGCTTAAAAGGAGAGAAAATGGGAATGGAAAAAAAGGAAAATAGCAGAATAAAAGCTATCAAGAACAAATTACATAGTCAGCAGGTGGAATGCATCATAGTCAGCCAATCATACAGGCAGCATGTACAGCACAACAGTATAAACTATGGAAATACCTTACAGTCTGGTTTTTCCCACAAACTCTGCACCATTGGTGTACACATGTGGGGAGATTTTAACTGGCAAAATGTTAGGGGCTGCCACTGCTTTGATCTATCAGTATGTGATAGATGCTGAGGGTGGAGAGGAGGATAATGCCGACAACCGCCACAGACCAAGGAGGAGAAGTGTGTTAGACCCTGGGTAACTTACCAGGGACTGCATGATTTGGAGATAGTAGAGTACTACAGGGTGGACAGAGACATTCTTCAGCAAATCATCAAGCTGTGCCGACCTCAACTCAGATCTAGAACCAACAGAGGGGAACCCATCCCAGTGGATACCAAGGTATGTGTAGCTTTAAGAATTCTAGCTACAGGTACTTTCCAAAGACCTACTGGGGACATCATGGGGGTCTCACAGGCATCCGCATCCGGGGTAGTCAACCAGTTCCTGGACGCCATGCCACCCACATGCCGATGAGCACTTTTACTTCCCCAAAACCCTTGAGGAAAGGACCAGCAATATGCATCTCTTCCACCATATAGCAGAATACCTGGAGGTACTGGGTGCCATAAACTGCACATACATCCACATCAAAGCACTACACGGTGAAGAGGGTAGGGTCTACATAAACCACAAGGGATTCACCTCCATCAGCTGCCAGGTCTTGTGCAATGCCCAGGGCATTATCATGAATGTGTGTGTTGGTAGCCCTGGAAGCTATTACGACTCCCACATCTGGCATTTGTCACAGCTGTACCAGGCATTTGCCAGTGGGAGCCTCCCATAAGGCCATATGGTGGGGGATGCTGGCTATGCACTGGACCCATGGATATTGATACCAGTCAGAAATGCACACACACCCACACACGAATACCATAATTAGGCACACGCACAAACCAGGATCATTATAGAGCATGTGTTTGGGATGCTCAAGTTGTGATTCCACTGCCTTGACATAGCTGGTGGAGCCTTGCAGTACTCTCCAGCCACATGTGCACATATGTTCATAGTATGTGCCATGCTACATAATATGATCCTGCTGAAACAGCTGCAGCAGGAACAGCACAGGAAAGGGGCAGACAGTCCATCACCATTGCCAAGGTCACCACAGGCACAGAGGGACTCAGAGGAGGAAGACCCTGAGCCTGCTGCAGTAGGCAGACAGAGGCATGCCCGGTATCCTCAGGCCTTGGCAAAGAGGCAATGCATAGCACACAAACTGACACTTTAGGGACCCCAGGGACTAACACCCCTCTCTGACTCATACACACAGTACAATGGATGACACACACACATCACATTACCTGTAACTTACCATGTATAGGCAGTGCACTGTGTGCATCCAGCATACGCGGCCCTCAAGCACCATCCTCACAACTGCCGCAAGCACAAGTTAGGTCAGTCTTCTTAACAATAAATGAATGGATTAGTATGTTTTACTAGCATGTCTATGGTAATGCTGCATGCATGCAAGGGAATGGGGTGGCCTACTGGGATAGCAGCACACAACTGACAGCTATATAGGACACCAGGAAATGTCTGGCCAAAACTGGCCCCCACACACTATGCAGTAGTACCCAAAGTGGCAAATCACACTGCAGTATATGTGTGGAGACAACAAACTAGGGGTCATAGGTCACAGGCATGGATGTCAGTGTGGGGGTCCATTACCCACCCCTCACACCCACACATTAAGTCGGCTGTAGAAAACCACAGAGAAATGTCTGGTAAAGGCACACAGATGGTGGCAATGTTGAATTACCCCCCTACAAACTCACATAGTGATAGCAGAGCAAGACCCACAGTTGCAGTAAGGCTATGAAGGGTAAAAAGTCTGAAACTCAAATCTATGCCAGTACAATCTGACTTGTGCTCTTTAATGATATGCATCTAGTCCCCAAGACAGGTCACAATAGTATGGTAAATGGAACCGAAATGTAAAGCAAATATGACCACAGTCTGTGCAAATGTGTACAGTTGACAGGTGTGCACCCCCTCCCCATATACCCACACAAATGCAGTAATATGTATGTTTGCATTGAAATATCAGCATAGGACACATTGGCAGGGCTGCACCAATACACATGAAAACATGCTGCCTGTCCTCAATATGCAGGGGTCAATGAAATATGTGTATGTGTCAGGATCTGGCCTTTATATTCTCCTGGCAGTCGTCTTGTAGTGCCCTAGGTACAGTGTTGTCTTTGACAGGGCCATGTGCAGATAACTGCATTGTCAACTGTTATGCATGTCAGTAACACACATTGCTCTGCCACTGACATACCTGGAAGTCACAGTGCTATGTGGTATATACTGCACATATAAGTGACATCTTGAAGGATGTGTAACTGAGGTCCCAAGGCTTTTGTGAATATAAGTGCTTTTTGGTACTGTTGCCAGTCGTTATTTTCAATAATCCTTTTGTCTTATGTTTGCTTTTACATATAATGGACATGCCTGAACAGTAGAATGCACTCTGTACCCACACCAATAACTCTCAATCACTGGCAGAAAGATGTCTGGACAAGGGCAGAAATAAAAGTGGAACAAAGGCACAATGATAGGCATGTGTTACAAATATCGTCCTTACATACTGAGAAAGTTGGTAGGGTGAGGGCTTTGAAGTAGCGGGAATTGTCTAATGGTTATGTAGTCTGAAACAATAATGTCTGTCATTATTTTGTAACATCAATCTTTAATTATATGTAACTAACTTGCAAGAAAAGCACACGTTTACATAGAAAGGATGAAACATTTAGTTAAGCACCTGAACAACCTTCCAAAAAATGTACAGGTGAGAGGTATGCCCACACAAGGATATGGCATCTCAGGTTAGAAAGATACCGCACAAGCAGGAGATCTGCAGCCAGTATATCACCAGGTTGCCGGACTGTTTTCACAGTGCGTCATTACTATACTTGCTGTAGCCACAACTCACAAATGGCCTTGTTGGGCAAGAATGTACATAGCTGCCATCATAATATTGGTCCGTGCATCATACAACTAGTATTTCTCTAGTAAAGCACTGTGATGATCGGAGGATGTCTGGCACTAGGTAGTGACAATAAATTGCAGTGTCAGAGTACAGATATGTCAGAAAATGTTTGGTAACAAACCGAGTACTCTAAGGAAAGTCCTGCATACTCCTGAGAGGCATGGCTGTAGCACACAAAACCCTGGACTAGAGTACACCTATCTCTGGAATGGACTCCCACTCTAACTATAGAAAGTCACACAGGGCATGCTCCTAAACTTCAAGAATCACAGGACATGTTGAAACCCACATCGGAATATATAACTGTATATGTATATATGTCTGTGCATACAGACATCTATGTACCCCTCAGCTGTCCCTCCACACACACTTCAGACAGAATTACCCTCAGCTAGCTGTATGTGGCCCATATGTGATATATCTGCATCTGTTGTGTGAGATACACACACATATATATTGGCAACAGATGACAACATATGTCAAGTATACACACACATAGATGTGGAGAAGTGAGAGACAGACAGTGATAGAGAGACAGACACAGGGGGACACAGAGTGAGTGAGTCACACACATGGATACCCTGAATGGTGTACAGTGATGTTCTGCTGTGGACAGTGTCATACCATTTGTAAACAGTTGCACATGCTAGCATAAAAGGTGAGCCCAATTGTGTAACAGTACTGAGGTTGGGTTTATAATATCACATTGTGTGTGTGTGTGTGTGTGTGTGTGTGTGTGTGTGTGTGTGTGTGTGTGTGTGTGTGTGTGTGTGTGTGTGTGTGTGTGTGTGTTTGTGTGTGTGTGTGTGTGTGTTTGTGAGTGTGTGTGTGTGTGTGTCCGTAGATCTAAGTATTAGGAGACTGCTCCCACTCAGTACACTTCACATTGCCCTACTTCACAAGATCGGCTGCTGTCAGTCACCTTAGAAGTACCATTGCACACTGACTACCCCTATAAGCTCTGTAGTGCATTCAATAACTGAATAACATTATAGTACAAATAACTAGATAGGTAGGGGTTCCAATCGCCTTACTTGCGCGCGTGCACGCGTGTGTGTGTGTGTGTGTGTGTGTGTGTGTGTGTGTGTGTGTGTGTGTGTGTGTGTGTGAGAGAGACAATTGTGTGTGAGACAGTTGTGTGTGAGAGAGTGTGTATTTGTTTGTAGGTGAAACAGTTTTAGGCCATTCCCACCCACAACACTTCTCAGTGCCCCACTTTATCAGTCCTGCTGATGTCATTCCCCTTACTGGCACCTTTGGCGAGTTGCTAACCCCTGTAAGCTCTGCAGCACATGTGATAGCTGCTTAACACTATAATACAAATCACTAGCTAGGTAGGGATTTTAATCTCAGATCCGGCAAATGTGTGTGTAGGTTTGTAAGTGTATATGTTTGTAGGAAGAAGTATTTTTATAAGTTTCCTACCCACTGCCCAGCTTTATCAGTCCTACTGATATCACTCCTCTTATCAGCACCTTTGGCCAGTTGTTAGGCCAGTAAGCTCTGCAGTGCATGTGAAAACTGTGTAACACTATAGTACAAACAACTAGTTAGGCAGGGGTTTTACTCTCAGATCTGGCAAATGTGTGTGTGGGTGTATAAGTGTGTATGTTTGTATGAAGAAGTATTTTGCTAAGTTTCCCTTCCACTGCCCTACTTTATCAGTTATGCTGATGTCATTCCCCTTATAGGTTCATAGGTGTGTACTAGGCTAATGGCCCTGGTGGCTTTACAAGCTTAGCCCATAGAAGTGCCCTGCCATTGTGCCACCCAATGTTAGTTCCCAGTGTCTCTATCAAGTAGTGATCACTGGGGTGAACTTTCTATTACCCACCCACTCATCAAGATTTCTCTGAAACAGGGTAAGCTAGGTTCTATGCTTGACATGTATGGGAAGTCTAATCCAGGGCATGTGCATTCTCTGAGTGAGGAACCTGTCCCTCCAGCATGTTCTGTTGATTATGGTAATGAGGTTGAGGTCTCTGCAGTGTATAATGTGGAGGGAATGGGATGTCTTTAGATGTAGCATTTCTAAAAGAGCTGGGTCAGACATGGCTTTATACGTCAAGCAGAGATTGCCTCTAAGTAGGTGATATGATACAGAGAATAGCTGGACTCTTTTGAGTCTGTCTTTGTAGGATATGTATTTAATGCCTAGGATCCTCTTTGTGATGTATTTATGTGGCCTCTCCAGCTGTTGCAGGTGTCTAGTGAGGTATATGCCAAATGGGCCATTATACTTGATGATTGGTCTAATGAGGAAAGAGTAGACAAAGACGATGACCTCTTTCTTCCTGGATGTAAAACCCTTGGTAATGAGATGTGCCACATAGAAGGACTTCCTGACCACAGTGGCAATGTGGTGGTTGAAGGAGAGGTTGCTGTCAGCCTGTGTCTCCAGATCTCTTATAACGCCTACAGTGTTGAGTGGGTTCCAATTGATGATGTGGTACTTAGTGGGAACTGAGTTTGTACCAAAAGGGAAGATGATGGATTTTGTGGTGTTACGTTTCAGGCCATGGTTTCCACACCAGTCAATGGTCGCAATTAGTCCTTTCCGTGGGATATCTACATCACTTGTGGAGTTAATGATGGCTCCCAGCTTACAGTTGTCTGTGAACTTAGTCAGCCAGAGTTGCTTTGTGTTGGCCTTGACTCCTGAGAAGTAGATGCTGAACAGGAGAGTACCCAAGAGTGATTCCTGTGGGACCCCACTCATGACTGGTTGGCAGCTTGACTTGGAGTTTGCTACTTTCACACTGTGTGTTTTCTCTGTGAGCCAATTTGCAACCCACCTAGTGATAAAGGGGTTGATGCCTAATTTGGTGGGTTCATCAGTAATTCCTGACTGAGGAACTGTATCAAAAGCCTTGGCCAGATCAATGTAGGCTGTATGCAGTGCCTTACCATCAAACACAGCCCTGGTGACTGACTCAAAGAAGTCAACCAGGTTGAGCAGGCATGATCTCCCTTTCACAAAGCCAAACTGTGTGGGGTCCAGAGTTAGGAGATTACCTATATCTTTGTCGATCAGGTCCCTGATGATGCATTCTATAGCTGTACATATCAGACTCATCCGGCTAATGGGCTGGTAATTCCCAGGGTCTGTAGTCACTTCTCCTTTATGGAGAGTGATGACTGTAGCAGTGCGTCATTTGGGAGGGAGAAAGCCTGAGGTGTGGCTGTGACTGAACAAGGCACACAGGTGTGGTGCCAGGTCTCTTTGTAGTTCATGTAGAACACAGTCAGGGATATTTTTTGATCCTATGGAAGCTGTATTCATGCCTGTGGACAATGCAGGTTTAACCTGGGCTGCAGTAATTCTGGATGCCTGGCATTCTTCTGGCATTGTGATTGTTCCCTTGGGGGAGACAGGGGTAAAGCTGGCACTGAATGTGTTGGCAAGAATGTTGGCAATATCTGTTGGGTCAGTATATGAGGTAGCATTGTGCAGTAACTCAGAACACTTCTGGGTATTGCCGTTGAGGTTCTTGATATAACTATCAAAGGCTTTGTGATTGTTGTCAGTGCTTGCTGCAATTCTGCTGTCATAACTGGCTTTAGATGATTCCATGAGGAATCTGAAGTTGTTGTTGAGGCTAATAAGGAGTCTTGGCACTCCACCTTTTTCTGCAACAGTTTCTTCCTTCTGTTGTACAGTTTATTAATAGCAAGGGACAATCAGATTGGCTTCCAGTGTTTGGAGGAGAGCATCTTGGTTCTGTTAGGTATGGCTAGTTCCATGCATTGATGTACATGTTTGTACAGTGCATTTGTGTATGAGTCAGCAGTCATGCAGCTATTTCCCATTGGCATGGGTGCTTTAACGTTAGCTGTTTTTAGGAGTCCAAAGTAATCTTTGGAGACATTTTCAAGGTGGTTACCTTTGCGGGGGGGGGGTGAGATGTAGATTTCCATGTTGATTACTTTATGGTTGGATCTGACAAGGTAGGGATTGACTACTGCTGTTGAGCAATGGTCCCATATGTTAGTAATCAACACAGGTCAGGGATGTTGCTTCCTCTACTGGGGGTCAGAATGAGCTGGTCCAGGGTATTGGAACTGATGAATTCCAGGAAGTGTTGGGCCAGTGTATTGGTGCTTGAGTACTTTTGCCAGTTGATGGACGGGTAGTTGATGTCTGTTAGTATGACAGTGTTGGGTCGGAACTGGATAGATTCCAGGGTGTTGAGGACTGTGGATTGAGAGTCTAGGGACATGGATTGGGACCTATATCAGGCTATGACCTGGATTGCACTATTACCCAATGTCAGTTGTACCTGAAGCATCTCAGATGCATTATACTGGAATACTAGTCTGGAGGTGTACATATCCTTTATGTACATATCCTTGTAGCCCAGGCAGGTATGATCCTAGCCCTGAGTAGCATTCTGCCATTGCCCAGAATGTTACCGCAGTACAAGGACAAAATGATTGACTTCAACAATAGGCTAAGCTTCTGGTGTCATTCTAAGGGGATCCTGTATCTGTCTGCTTAGGATGACTTGGTCGATAGACCACGATATTTTGCTAGAGATGGTCTGCACCTGTCACCCCTGGGATTCTGGATACTGGCTAAGGTTCTTGCTGCCACTATAGTGCCTATTCCGGCAAGGTTCAAATGACAAATTCACCACTGTAACAGGAAAAGGCAATCAAAAACTGAGGGTAATGCTACTCAATGCTTGAAGCCTAAATCTCAAAATGCACTCACTCGAGGCACTCCTCAAAATGGAGAACATCGATATCTGTGCAGTGACTGAGACCTGGTTCAAGGCTCCAGAGAGCACCCCTGCACTACCAGCCTATAACTCATACCACACTTTTTGGCCATTTTAGCTAGACCAGAGCATCAAAGGCGGAGGTGTGTCCATATTCATTAAGGATATCCACACCCCAGGCTAGTTGCACAGCATAATGTATCCAAGGTTATCCAAGTACAACTAACTCTGGGCAAAACTGCAATCCAAATTGTAGCTTGCTACAGATCCCCCACCATGTCCCAAGATTCCCACTCCTCTTTTCTTGATGGACTCGAAATAATTAGTGTTCAACCAAACACACTAATAATGGGCGATTTCAACTACCTCGCCATTAACTGGGAAACTACCCATGTACTAACTCCTTCACACGCTTTCTGGATTTCATAAACTCCAATGCTCTGGATCAACTTATCCACACTCTGACCAGGGGAAACAATATTCTAGACCTAGTCATTACCAACATGAATGACCAGTGTTCCACACCTAAAGTCAACTCCTCGTTGGTCCGATCCGACCATAAGCTAATCACCCTTGATATCCACATCCTGCCCCCATTAAGGAAATCATGGTAAAAAATTTCTCCAAAGCCAACTTCATGCTTCTTAAGACAGAAGTGGTGAACTTCATGACACCCATGCAGATGGACAATACAGTTACAACTGCTGAATCCTACACAAATGCACTCTATAAGCACTTAAACGAGTGCATGGATCGTGCTATCATGAACAGAACCAAGACGCTATCCTCCAAAAAAGTAAAGCCAAGCTGGTGGTCCCCTGTCATAAACAAACTGTACAACAGGCAGAAGAAATTGTTGCAAAAGAGAGTAAAATCCCATGAGTGGAGAAGCTCCCTGGTCATCCTCAGTAAGAAGCTGAGATCCCTTATAAGATCCTCCAAAGCTAGCTACAAAAACAAAATTGCCACTGCTTCTAAGGACAACCACAAAGCATTCTATAGCTATGTCAAGAATCTCAATGGCAACACCCAGATCTGCTCTGAGTTACAGCATAATGGCACAAAAATTACAGAACCAACTGATATTGCCAACATCCTGGAAGATAGGTTCACTGCTAACTTTACCCTCCCCCTCACCCCTAAAGGGCCCATATCTATACAGGAAGAATGCAGAGTCCCTGTAATCACAACTATGCAGGTAAAAGCTGCACTCTCTAAAGCAAAAAACACAGCATCCATGAGACTGGACAACATCCCAGGCTGAATTTTACATGAACTTCAGAACGAACTGGCTCCCCACCTAAGCACCATGTTCAATCAGAGCCTCACATCAGGCTTTGTGCCCACTGAATGGTGTACAGCAACTGTTATCCCACTCCATAAAGGGGGAGCCACCACTGTTCCCGGGAACTACCTCCCTATTAGCCTGATGAGCCTGGTCCACAAGGCCATGAAACATATCATCATGGAACTCATAAACAAAGACATTGGTAACCTCCAAACTCTGGATCACACCCAGTTCGGGTTTGTGAAAGGCAGATCATGCCTCCTGAACCTGACTGACTTCTTTGAGGCAGTCACCAAAGCCGTAGATGAGGGTAAGGTGGTTCACACAGCCTATCTTGACCTCACCAAGGCTTTTGACACCATCCCCCATTCTGGAATTATAGCTAAACTCACTAAACTAGGTATAAATCCCTATGTCACAAGATGGGCTGCCAACTGACTCACTGACAGAACCCACACTGTAAAGGTTGCACACTCCAAATCTGACCTCAAACTAGTCACAAGTGGAGTACCACAGGGTTCAGTTCTGGGACCTCTCCTGTTTGGTATCTACTTCTCTGAAGTACAGGCTAACACAGAAGGCCTCTGGCTAACAAAGTTCACAGATTACTGCAAACTAGAAACCATAGTCGAGTCCCCAAATGATGTGGAAATCCTCCAGATGGGCCTCACTGAGACAGATGCCTGGTGTCAGAGCCATGGCCTCAAGCTCAATGCTAAAAAGTGCAGTGTCATCCCCTCTGGTAAAAACTCTGTACCCATGAACTACATAGACAGCAGTCTGCTTAACACTGAATGTGTGATAAGAGACCTTGGGACCCAGGTGGACAGTAATCTGTCCTTTGATAGTCACATCGCCACAGTAGTCAGGAAGTCCTCCTAAGTGGCACACCTCATCATAAAAGGGCTCTCATCCAGGAAAAAAGAGGTAATTTTTCCCCTCTACGTGACACTCATTAGACCCATTATAGAGTGCAATGCCCCTTTTGGAATGTACCTCACAAGACATCTGTCGCAGCTGGAAAGGCCACAGAAGTACCTCACAAAGAGGATTACTGGCCTCAAACAGATGCCCTACACTGACCATCTCAAAAAACTCCAGTTTTACTCCGTAGCATATCACCTACTCCGAGGTGATCTCTGCCTAGCATATAAAGCTATGTCAAACCCAGAGCTGTTGGAAATGATACACCTAAAGAAATCCCAATCCCTCTGAACTACACAGTTTAGGGACCTAAACCTTGTCACCACAATAAACAGGACATGCTGGAGGGATAGATTCCTGTCCCAGAAACTTCCCATACTCTGGAACAGGGTACCCATCTATATCAAGCAAAGTTCTTCATTAGCACTCTTCAAGAAAAATCTTGTTGAGTGGATGGGAAATAGGAAATGCACCCTGGGGATCACTTCTATGTCTCTGCTCGACAGTGGCATAGGAAAATTACTTTCTTGGGTGGCGTAAGCCAGGGAACCTTGTTGGCTAGGCTTACATAGGCCTATGGACCAATAGCCTAGTACCTACCTATGAACCTATGAACCTATGAAAATGGAGACACCACCACCTTTGGAGCTGTGGTCCATGTTTTGGGGCTGTCAGGTGTGGAATGAGTTATAGCCTGGTAGTGCAGGGGTGCTGCCTGCTGCTGTAAACCAGGTCTCCATTACAGCACAAATGTCAATGTTATCTATTTTGATGAGTGCTTCGAGTGACTGCATCTTGAGCTTTAGATGTCTAGTGTTGAGCAGCATGATCCTCAGATTGCATTTATTCATAGTTGTTACAGTGGTAATTTGATATGGAACACTGCCTAAAAAGGCACTACATGGGGTGGCAAGAGACTTAGCCAGTACCTGGAAACCCAGGGGTGATAGATGCAGGTGATCTCTGGCAAGGCATCGAGGTCTGTCAATCATGTCATCCCAAGCAGACAGATACTGGATCCTCTGAGAATGACACCAGACACTTAAGCTAATTGTTGAAGTCAATCATTTGTTGTTTGTACTGCGGTATCAGTCTGTGTGACAATAGTATACTGCTCAGATCTACTGTCATACCTGTCTGGCCCACATAATCTGAGACCTCCACCATGTCTCTTTTCATGTAGCTCAGGGAGATGTGTCTCAGGTCATTCACACCCACATGGACAATGACAGAGTTGTTGTGGAGTGACCTGACTGGGTGTGTTATGTGTTGGATTCTGGCACCTGATAGAAAGCTGACTGTTACCATCTCTATATTCAACCTAGTGAGTGGGACATCTGTGTGCCTCACTACTGAGTCACCTATGATGAATGTATTGAGCAAGGTGGTTAGCCTTAGGGGCTTAGGTTGAGGGGCACACTGTGTAGGTGAGATATGTCTCCTGTGTTTTTTGATGTGTTCTGGTGGTTGAGTGGGTGTCTATCTTGGTGGTCTCTGCTGTTTGGGTAAATGTCTACTGAGTGCCTCTGTGAAGGTAGGTGTGTGTTTTTTATTTGTATGTCAGAGCTGTGATAGTGGGAATTCTAGAGGGCTATGTGTTCCATGTAGTGTGGTGCAGGTGCTCACCTTCTCCTCTTGACCAGCTAGTCCAGTCTTAGCTGGGGAGTGCATATCTTCCAATTTGGTGATATATAAGTATCTCTCACAAGTCTGAGTGCTGGAAGTTTAAAAGAGAGGGTTGTCTGTGCAAATGAGGCAGTTGCAACAGTACCTCAGAATGTCCAATTGTACCAGGTTAATGAGCGAAAGCACAGAGAACTGCACTTTAATCATGCCAAGAGGGGTGGTCATAACTAAGTACTGGAGATAATTCCTTGAGGAACGACTACTGATGATGGCTCTCAGGTGTGCTATAATAATTGGTACAAAAACCTGCTGAAGTGTAAAGTTATTAGGCTATTTGAAGTGCAAGAGAGAAAGATCTGGCAAGATCTAAGTGAAAAACTGAAGGCAGACCTTCTGGCACTTGTAATAGTTTAAAAAAAAAAAAAATGAAAAGACCAATGGTTAGACCACAGCTGAAGATAAAAATGGAATATTCCACGTCAGGAAATGAATCACTTGCAGCTTCAAAGTAGTGCCCTTTATAAAACCAAAAGTTGTAACTGAGATGTAGTAGTCAAGGTAGGAAACGGTTCACTTGCAGTTTCACACCACTTTATTAAACAAGAGTAAGCGCTTTCGCAATCTAAGTCAGCTGATCGCTTCTTCAGACTCATAAAAACAGTTAAAACATTGGTATTTAAAATATGGTTCAACCAATGAAAACACATATAGAACTATTTTCAACCAATGAAAGCACATATAGAACTTGACTTGTAATAGTTTACCTCAGCTGTGCAGTTATCAGCACCTTTGGCAAGTTGTCAGACAAGTAATCTCTGTAGTGCATGCGGTAACAGTAACTGTGTAACAGTATAGTACAAATAACTAGAGAGGCAGTGCTTCGACTCTCAGGTCTGGCATATGTGTTTGTGGGTGTGTAAGTGTGTATGTTTGTAAAAATAAATATTTTGATATGTTTCCCACCCACTGCCATACTTTATCAGTCCTGCATATGTCATTCCCCTTATCAGCACCTTTGGCCAGTTGGCAGCCCAGTAAGCTTCGTAGTGTCTGCGATAACTGTGTAACACTTTAGTACAATTAGCTAGATAGACAGGGATTCTAATCCCAACACTGTCAAGTAAGGGTGTGTGCATGTGTGTGTGTGTGTGTGTGTGTGTGTGTGTGTGTGTGTGTGTGTGTGTGTGTGTGTGTGTGTGTGTGTGTGTGTGTGTGTGTTTGGTTGAGGATCATATCCTGTTTGGCTTATACCATTTTGATGTGTGTACCATCCATGCTTGTTTACTACCTCCCAATGGCATTACTCTATATAGCATAGTAATGGCATCTGCCTCACATGCAGCATGTTAAACCATTGTACAGGCCATACCAGTCCTCTGTACAGATGTCTATGAATATTGAGATGTTTGCAACCTATATGTGGTCTGTATCCCTTAACAATATCCATGTATGTGTCATTGTTGCCAAATTGGCCACAGTGAGTGTAGTGAAACACATGCCAGCATCAGGTGTCATACCTTACTGAAACTTCATGCTGATACAATGACTGCTACCCTTATCAATTGTCCAGGTTTGTAGGAGCAATACATGACCCGAGATACTATTTCTATTGGATTATCACACCATCGAAGAAGGAATTCACAACATTACGTGTTGTAAGAGGTAGTGGGTTATGTCCCATGCATATAATCTATGTGGGGCATGTCATGTGTATGTAGTACTTCAGTACATCAATGTGGATATGTAGGTTTACTAATCTGTCTATTGCCAACTGTGTTTGTGTTACTGAATGCACATCCCCTGTGTCAGTTTTTAATGTGTGTATGCAAAGGATATACCATTTTTGTCTCCCTGTTCCACCCTGTGAACTCAGGAATACATACTACAAACCTGCCATACACAGTATCATTCATGCCTTCACCAACTGCATTCAGGGTTGAGTGTATGGGAAAAAAATGGTAGAGCCAACAGGTGTTGACAGTTGAATCTGTTGCAGTTAATGTAATGGCTAAGCTTGTGAGGGACCTGCTGACAGTACTGCAGTAACCTGTTTGTATGAGCCTGTTTTACTACACAACACTGAGGTGACATATCTGAAGGCTACCTGTCTGTGAGAAGGGGTATGTATGCAAGGTCACACTGTCTGACAACAATGTCCCTCACACACTGTTGCATGCTTACACATCTGGTACATGTGCATATAAATCTGTACCTTGCCTATGACACAGTCAGTGTATTTCCATTCTGCCATACTCCCTCTTGATAATTTCTGCAGGGCCACAGCCTGCAGACACATAGACACCTGGAACACAGAATACAGCATGTCAGACTACATTTCGTCAATGGTATTAACAGCAATAATGCATCCTGGCTAATAAGGTACATACAAACAGCACCTTACACATTATTACATAGCTACAATGTACTATATTCACCCTGTGCATCAGACCCATATTAGCATGTCCCTGCATCAATGGTATGGATGACAGGGATGTGGCACAGGTATCATTATATGCACAGAGTGTGGAGTGGGTTTGCCAGAGTCCTAGGCTGGGCCATATGGTTGACATCATGTGTGTGTGTGTTTAGAGGGGTATCCAATAGATGAGCTGTGCAGTAGTGCTGTGTGCATCTGGAGGTGACCTGCCTGTGATACAGATGTCTGTGTGTGTGTATGTATGCACACAGTCATGTCATGTAGCTGTCCTACACAGGGGTATGTTGGACACCTGTGGACCATACATGGCAGGGTGTCCATTTGACTGTCTCCGGGCATGGACATGGGAACTGGTCCTGCCAGAGGTCTCACTGGCACCACCAGGCCCAAGGCCAGATTAAGTACTGCTTCCTAATGGTGACTGCTGTCTTCTGGATCCATGTCCCTGATATGACCAGCCAGGAACATGTGCCCACAGCCTGCTCTGGTTTGATGTGGGCAACAACCCCCCATTGGTAGTACTGGTGTCACTGCCACTATGGAAGTATGAAGGTGAATAGCCCTGTAGACTCTCAGCTGTTATTGCTGCTGATCTATGTCAACGTGGCTGATTTTCATCTTCCACCACATGCTCCAGCACAGACATGCCACGGTCGAGGATTGCCAAGGTCTCACCCCACTGTCTATTCATCACCTCAGTATTTTGATGTGTGGCCTCAACAAGGTTATGTATGTTGCCATGTAAATCAGGAGGAGTTGCATCCACCACCCTCAGTATTTGTCTGGTGTTGCATTCACTACATGCCTGTGGATCCATGACAGTCTGAAACATGCATCTGTTTACACCTGCTATAGCACTTGCAACAGCGGCTTGATGAGCAGCAGTCCTCCTGTGAGCACCCCTGTCCATCCGTCTGTGTGGGACCTCACCTGCCCTCTGGCTATGGCCAGTGTCTACAGTCACATCTGCCATAGTCAGCGCACTAGCCTGTTCCATGCCCCCACCTGCCAACTGTCATTCATCTGTGGCCACTGATGACTGGGTATGTGTGGGCAATGTCACTGTGTGCAGGGATAGTGTGGAAAACAGTAAGATGCCAACCAATGGCACAGATTCAGCCCCTGACATCCCCACCTGTACCTCTCTGTTCCTATCATGATTGTCAGAGTCTGCAGAGACACTGACATCAGTTTCCAAGTGGTAGGGACCTCAAACCCCATCTCCACCTGTGATATGAAGACAACATATGTAAAGTAATACCTGCACTTTAGGGTTGGCTGGTCATACATGCAAACAAACACATACACACACACACACACACACACACACACACACACACACACACACACACACACACACACACACACAGACACTTACAGGTGAGGTGGCACAAAACTGTTAAACAGACCTCACATTACCCAAATAGTGACATGCATGACACACGGCCCTCAACATCATGCATTGCAGCCATTTCTATTCCATGTAACTAGCAATATAGAGCTCTGGGATATGTGAGCAGTGTTAGGTGATGGCCCTTCCCCAACACAAACTGCACCCATGTACACATCATTGCTGTTCACATGTATAGCATAGTGGCAACTACTACAGAACATAAATCACAACTGTGCAGATCTTGCAGAATGTGTAGATGTCTTGATTATATGTTTGCTCTGTTTCCCATAACCCCTGTGCTTGTCTGATACATAACTGGGATGATCTGAGGTGTGGCATCACTAATTAATGACATACATTTGAGTATCAGACCTCCAAACCAGAAGTAAATGTATGGTCACACAAATCCTGCTACACCACCAACCTTCTAAGCTTACAGTGGATATAATAAGAGTACGCACTGCTGTTAACATGCCATGTTCTTGTAATATATAAAATCAGACCACAACAATGCATTCAAAAATATTATCTACCTTTCATGTGACATATGACCTGTGCACTCCAATCGATAAACAAAGTGTTGCATGTAAAATATAATGAATGAAATATATACAATATGGTGGTTGCATAAGTGCGCACACCTTTAAAATGATACTTTGTTGAAGCACCTTGTAAGTGACTTACAGCATTCACTCTTCTTGGGAAGGTGTCTATCAGCATGGCACATCTTGACTTGGCATTATTTGGCCACTCTTCTTTGCAAAGGTCCCCCAAATCTGTCAGATTGCAAGGGCAGCTCATGTGCACAGCCCTCATCAGGTCACACTGGAGTTTTTCTATCGGGTTTAGGTCCAGGCTCTGGCTGGGCCAGTCTATAACCATGAGTGTGTTCAGGTGGAGCCATCCTTAGGTAGCTTTGGATGTATGCTTTGGGTCTTTGTCATGTTGAAGGCTGACAACCCTCCCCAGCCTGATGGATTGGGCCAAACATGAGTGTTATTGGGAAATGTTCAGAATTCCCACCACCATGACTACAGGCCCAGTTCCAGCTTTGTAACAGCATTTCCACAGCAGGCCAATGCCACCAGCATGGTTCACCATGGGTAAGGTGGTCTCCAGGTGAAGGGAGGTGTTGCTTGTGCACCACCTTGATATTGTGGCTGTGAGGTCGATCTATAGTTTCATTACACCATAACACATTTTCACACATGCCTTTGAGAGACTTGATGTGCTGTATTGCAAATTGTATCCACCTGTGGATGTTTTTTTGGTGTGGGGAAATGCTTCCATCTTCTGACCCTAAACCATAGGGCAGACTTATGTAGAATATGGAAGATTGTTCTTACATGTCGTACACAACACCAGTACTTGCAAGAGATTCCTGCATCTCCCTCAGTGTTGCTGTATCTCTCCTGGCAAGCTCCCTGACCAGGTTTTGACATGTCTTTTCATCAGTTTTGGAGGGATGTCAGGTTCTTTTCAACAGCACTATTGTCCCATATTCAATTCACCTTTTGATGACTGTCTGCACTGTGTTCCACGGTGTATGCAATGCTGTGGTAATGTTGTTGTACCTTACTCCTGACTGATACCTTTCAAATATGAGATCCTTTTGCTGCTTTGTAAGCTGTCTGCAAGCCATGGCTGTTGCTGTTGCAGGCAACAGAGCAAATGTCATGAATATCCTACTTGGACAGCAACATGTTATTTGGTGTTACTCAGAGTGCCTTTAAATGATGGCAGGTGTGTACCCAAGCAGACTGAATGCTATCAGTAAATCACAAGCTGCTGCAATAAAATATTATTTGAAGGGTGTGCACACGTATGCATCCAGCTTATTGTAATGTTTGTATACTCTATATTTGGTGCACAACAGATTGGTTTGTTTTATGAATTGTTCATGGTATGGGTCACATTAAATGTTGGAAATGGTGTGGCCTGACATATTGTAGTCTCAATTTGTATAGATCACAAACACCTGGGATCTTAACAGGGGTGTGTCCACTGTTTATATCCACTGTATGAGTAATGTTTCACACATGTCCCTACCTTAGACCATTTGCCCCCCCCCATTTGTTGGTTCCACAGTCTTGCACTGACAGGTTGTGAGGTATGCTGCAGGAATGGTACATGCTCTTCAGATAGGACCCTATGGTGATCACTGTGATGCAATGCAGTTAACCCCACCACAAGTTAACATGCACATAAAGCAATATTGATATGCGTGACAGTTGTGTGCATGGTAAATTGCATGCCCTTCACATGCCTGGGGTATTGAAAAACCACAACAGAACAATTCCATACTCACCAGCTTCAGGCTGCTTTCCCACATGCAGACTGGAGGGACTTAGGTAGTTGTGGGAGAGAGGTATTGTCAGCAGGCTCACATGTGGCATTGGTACAGGATGGATGCAGCATGTCTGCACATTTACAGTATAACCCCTAATACTACACAATTTGCTTTCCTTCACCATAGATGTGCACATATGTGCATTAGAAAATCCCATCCAAAACTGCAATCTGACCTGACACATGCATGTAGATGCTCTACAGATAAAAGTATATGTGCTTCACTAGTCTAGTAATCTCCACTCGGTCCTTAGCTGCACACTCTAGTAATCTCCACTCAGGCCTTAGCTGCACACTCCTTTTCCATTGTCTGGGTGCCACCCACCTCCAGCATGTGGGGGATCTTTACCCTGATGTTCTACTGGGATGGGTGCCGCAAGGTTGGCAAGGAGCTCCTCAGTGGGTGTCAGTGGGGGCTGCATGGCTGGATCCCACCTGTAGCTGTGTGGTCCCTATCCACAGCAGCAGCCCTTTGCTGGGCATGCCATATGAGATCAGTTGCACTATGCTGGGCCTGCTCATATGTATGTGCATGCAGGCCAACATTGTTTACCCTGTGGACAAGGTCATCCAACAGGACGGTCTGCTCCTGCAGATGTTGGTGGCTCCAGCCAAACATTATGGCATTGTTCTGCAATATAGCTTCTATGATTATATTTGTCTCAGCCTCTGAGAAAGTTGACCTTCACTGATGTGATATTGCAACTGGAAGACATAAACAGGGAAACACATCACAGAACCTCATACATTTGGCAATAGTATGTACAGAACCAGCACATCTACATTGAATACCAGTAGCACCACTCACAACCAGACCATACCTCTGTAATCTATCAGCACAGTATCAGCTTGCATTGCACTCCCGGTCCTGATGTGTCATATTCCCCCCATGAGGGCCAGTTAATTTCATTATCCTCTATTCCTCATTCATGTATGTGTAGAGGGATGACATTGGCCATCTTCCTTGTGGATGGGGTGTGGATGGTGCCGAGGCATGGTGAGACTACACTGTGTAATGGAGCTGGGAGCACATGCCTGAGTTCATGTAGGATGTGGACAGGGATGTTATCAGGTCCCATGAATACTTACGTTTGTTGCCTTTCAGTAGGCAATATGTACCTGCTCACTGGTGATAAGGGGTGAGGTGTGGGTGCTGTGCATAATCCACCTATAATGATGCTGAGCCAGGGAGGTGATGCTTGCCATAAACCTATATGCAGCAGGTGGCTATAGTTATGTTGTGTGTGTATGTGGTCTGATTGACCAGCGTTACAGGGTGGGTTGGTTTGTTGCCTCTGAGATTGAAGACATATGTGAAGATGGCCTTGTGATTGGCCTTGGTGGATGTGTCCAATTTGTACTCATAGTTAGCCTTACAGTAATCCACCTGTGACCTTATATGCTTGTTCAGACAAAGGTTGACTTAATGCCAAGTTGGTGTCTGTTCCTAATTTGCCCTGTACAGAAAATATATATAGAGACCAAGTCTGTGGTTTGTGTATTACTGCTGTCCAGCACAGGGGATTACTTTACTTTGGTGGAGGCAGGTTTTACAAGTAAGGTATTGCTGAGTCCATACAGCTATGTAGGTGTTCATATAGCTGTTTGTAGTAGGCATGGACACAAAGTCATAACACAGTTGGACACCTCTCCAATTTCAAACTGATAATCATGCTTATTGTAGTACCCATGGCTGTATCAGGGAAATGCAACAACTAGTAGCTGTAGAAATGTCACTCTGTTGGACACACAGTAGCTAAGATTACACATGTATTCAACATGTACAGCTTATTTAACTGACATTTTGGATTCCATGTCTGTTGTTTTGAGGCGGTCAGATACACCTACTCATACTGACATGTGCACAGGTAATATCTGATATACATTTCTGTTCTATGTCAGTATGGAAAACTGTATTCACTCTTGCTGCCCAGTCATCCCTCTCAACCCATTAGAGCAGGACATCTGTAGGATATCACACATAAATGAGGGGCAAAAAGTAGTGACACTGTCTTAATATTGCTGTAACACACTTGAGCTATTCAATAGCACAATAGCCTTTGCATTGACAGACATACCCTGGAAGATGTCCAACACTCATATGACAGGAAGAGAGAAGAAAGGCTAGGAGTGTGGTAGTGAGGTTAAGAACTTTTAATGTTGGCAGTATGACTGGTATAGGGACAGAGCTAACAGATATGATGGCCAGATGAAGGTTGATATATTGTGTGTGCAAGAGAGCAAATGGAAGGGGAGTGCAGCTAGGTGCATTGAAGGCAGGTTACAATTGTGCTACCATGGTGCTGATGGGAGGAGAAAGGGGGTAGGGGTTATCCTGAAAGAACAGAATGGCAAAAGTGTTTTTTGGAGGATGAAATGAGTGTTTGCTAGAGTGATGTTTATGAAGCTGGAAACTGATGGTGTATTGTTGAATGTTGTTAGTGCATATGTTATGCACGTTGGTTGTGTGATGGATGAGAAAGAGAAATTTGAAGTCAGTTGGATGACATGGTGATTATTGTACCCAAAGGTGAGAGAGTGGTGATTGCAGCAGATTTCAATAGGCATGTTGGTGAAGGGAACAGAGGGGATTAAGAAGTGATGGGTATGTATGGTGTTAAGCAAAGGAATGCAGATGGTGAGATGGTGGTGGATGTTGCAAAAAGGATGGACATGGCTGTGGTGAATACATACTATAACAAGAGGGAGGAGCATAGGGTGACATACAAGACTGGAGGAAGATGCACACAGGTGGAATATATCCAATGTAGGAGGGCCAGTTTGAAGGAGATTGGAGACTGTAAAGTGGTGAAAGGGAAAGTGTAGTTAGGCAGCACAGAATATTGGTCTGTAAGATGATGTTGGTGTTCAAAAAGAGGAGGAGTGTGAGGGCAGCACCAAGGATCAAATGGTGGGAACTAGAAAAGGGTAATTGTGAGGTGGAGTTCAGGGAAGAATTAAGGCACTGGGAGGAGGTGAAGATTTACCAAATATCTGGTAAGTATAGCAGAGCTAGTAAGGGGGACGTCTAGAAAGGTACATGGTGTGACATGTGGATGGAGGAAGGAGTACAAGGATACCTGGTGGTGGACTGAGGAAGTACAGGACAGTATACAGAGAAAGAGGTTGGGGACAAAGTAGTGGGATTGTCAGAGAGATGAGGAAAGTAGACAGGAAAATGAGGAGATGAGGTGCATGGCAAGAGAGAGGTAGCAAAGGCTAAGGATGAGGCGTATGAAGAGTTGTATGACAGGTTGGGCACTAAGGGGGGATGGATGGACTTGTACCAATTAACTAGACAGAGGGACTGAGCTACAAAAGATGTGCAGCAGATAAGGGTGATAAAGGATATTGAGGGAAACGTACTCACAAGCGAGGAGAGTGTTGAGCAGATGGACAGAGTACTTTGAGAGGCTGATTGATGAAGAGAATGAGAGAGAGAAGGTTGGATGATGTGGGTATGGTGAATCAGGAAGTTCAACAGCTTACCAAGGAGGAAGTAAGGATAGCTATGAAGAGGATGAATACTGGAAAGCCTGTTGGTCCACATGACATACCTGTAGAAGCATGGAGGTGTTTAGGGGAAATGACAGTGGTGTTTTTAACCAGATTGTTTAATGATATCTTGGAAAGTGAGAGGTTGCATGAGGAGTAGAGAGAAAGTGTTTGGGTACTGTTTTAAGAATACGTTGATGTGCAGAGCTGTAGTAACTACAGAGGAATAACATTGTTCAGTTACAGCATGAAGTTATGGGAAAGATTATTGGAAGCTAGGTTAAGCAGGGAGGTGATGAGTAGTGGTCAGTAGTATGGTTTCATGCCAGGAAAGAGCACTACAGATGCAATGTGTGCTTTGAGAGTGTTGATGGAGAAGTACAGAGAAGGTCAGGAGTTGTTTTGTGTCTTTCTAGACATAGAGAAAGCATATGACAGGGTGTCTAGAGAGGAGTTGTGGTATTGTATGAGGAAGTCATGAGTGGCAGAGATATATGCAAGAGTGGTACAGGATATGTACAAGGGTGGTGTGACAGTGGAGAGGTCTGTGGTGGGAGTGATGGATGCATTTAAGGTGGCGGTGGGATGACATCAGGGATCAGCTGTGAGCCCTTTCTGATTTGCAATGGTGATGGACAGGTTGACAGACAAGATAATACAGGTGTCCCTGTTGCAGATGACATTGTGGTCTGTATTGAGAGTAGGGAACAGATTTAGGAGACCCTAGAAAGGTGGAGATATGCTCTAGAGAGGAGAGGAAAGAAGGTCAGCAGGACTAAGACAGAATATCTGTGTGTGAATGAGAGGGAGGCTAGCAGAATGTTGAGGATGCAGGGAGTAGAGTTAGCAAAGTTAGATGAGTTTAAATGATTGGGTTCAACATTTCTGAGCAATGATGATTGTGGAGGACAGATAAAGAAGAGAGTACAGGCAGGATGGAGAGGGTTGGAGACAGTGACATTGACAAAAAGGCAGGATTCAGAGCTGGACGTGGCAGAGCTACAAATGTTAGGATTTGCACTGGGTGCGATGAGGGTGGACAGGATTAGCAATGTGTATATGAGAGGTTCAGCCCATGTTGGATAGTTTTGAGACAAAGCCAGAGAGGCAAGCTTACATCGACTTGGACATGCTGAGGAGGGATGCTGAGTATATTCGGAAAAGGATGGTAAGGATGAAACTGCCAGGTAAGAGGAAAAGAGCAAGGGCTCAGATAAGGTTTCTGAATTTGGTGAGAGATGACATGCAGGTGGTTGGTGTGATACAGTAAGATGCAGAAGACAGGTAGACATGGAAACAGATGATCCACTTTGGTGACCCCTAACGGGAACAGCCAGAAGAAAAAGAAGGAGATGTAATGTCAGTCTTCACAGATTTGCCAATGATTTGCCAGACATGACACAACTCTATGAGTAAATGACTACAAATATGAGGCACACATATGGTCAGTATGCATAACACTGGACAGTTTAATGGTATGAGCTCAGTATATCACATGCAGTTTAACACACACACATCTGCAAAAGTTCTTTACTATGCAAATATGATGTATAGGTCTCTCACATTTCTGAGACAATCAAGTATATCATAGTTGTATTCACAAGTAAGATAGTAAGATATGGATATGTACGACATCCCAATAGCTGGCCTAGTATTATCACAGTCCGTATTGTTCAACACACACTCCAGTAGTAGTCATATGTGAGCCATCCTTTCCTGGGGTGACTCAGGGGCCTAACCTATGATCTCTGTCACTGCAGACAGATCCATATGCTATGGCCATAGGTTCAGATCAGCAACATATCAGCACAGCAAATCTTGTTGAGACATATATGTTAAACTTCCTATTTGCCATTCTTACATACCCCCAACTGCAGTTCATTACAAGCTTACTTATTTGACATATATTTTTTCAGCTGTATGTGGTTATATTCTGCTTGTTTTTTTTTTTTCCTTTTCACTGTCTCTCTCTCTCTCTCTCTCACTCTCTCTCATACATCTGTTTTGCATAGGCAGCAGCTTGCCTTTTGTAGGTAATACTCATGTGCAGCTGATGGCCTGTGCAATTATCGGTGTCCTCCACTTGCTAATTGCATGCAGAACAGCTGTGATGTTTTTCATATAGCCAATAGCATAGCAGCACACTCCTATAATTGAGTACTTCATGTGGGTGTTGGCCCTTTTCCTTGCCAGTGAGGAAAATTTCATGGAGGTGTGTGAACAACAGCGTCGCAGAGAGTATTTGGGAATACCTCTTACAACCAAAACTGTGGAGACAGGCCAACAAAATAGGGGAGAATGTTCCAGACATAGGGACAGAATATAAGTATTGCTGTTTTACATTTGGATTAATCATAGTCTCACAGGGTTTGTGTGGACATGAAGTTTCTGTATGAGTTTAACTCTGACAGTGTTATGTGTTTGACATAACTTTCAGCTGTAGGGCTATCCACAGATTGGCCAGAGTTTGAACTCCTATGTTTGGTGTGCTCCTCAGACATTTTTTGTCTTTGGAAAATCAGTAGCATACTCTGGGGATTGCAGTCAGTAACTGCTAACATCCATTTGTGTTTCTGACCTCATATCCCTCAGAAAAGATATGTTACAAGAAACCCTGTTACACCAGTAACTTTCTCAGTTTATAACAACAATATTTCAAATATGCTCCTGTTTTTGAGCCTCTATCCCACAATTATGTCAGGCTTTGTCCAGATGTCATGCAGTAAGAGGTTGATAGGTATGGTATGATTATTTAGTAGCTGCATTCCTGATATCATCACAAGTGATGTATCAGTCTGCCAGACATGTTATGCGGAAGAGGCCTTATATATGAGAAGAAAGCCTGGACATTCTGTGGGACTCTGTACAGTTGAGAGGTCTTTGTATTTCAGACAATTGTTGACAGACTGTCAGGATTGTGTATCAGTGTAGTGTGGCGATGTTATTTGGCCCATGTAGGGAGGGGGTGGATGTATATGTTATGGCTCCTTTTCTATCTGCCTGTACATGCTGTTCCTGTTTCTGGTGGTCTATCAGATGCAACTCTTTGTAGGAGCAGACTGAGACATGTCCCATACCATGGTCAGGTATCATACTACACTGTGAATTGTGCCATATGTAGGGATAGTGTGTGAGTGGTAAACATGTTGAGATGTTTTTGTTCACACAGTCCTTATATTGTACTGTTCCTTTGGCTTAGTGGTATGTCACTGTGACTGTGGTGGAATTGGTTGTGGGTATGCACTTTCACACTGGTGTCTGTCTTTCAGTGCTGTTACATCCCTGTAGTGCCCGATACATTTGCCAATACATGTATAATTCCCCCTAGTGGATTTGGGTTAGTGTTGTGTCAGTCTGACTGTAGATTGGACAGTGCTTGATGACATGCTTAGAAGCTGAGTGTAGTTTCCCTAATGTGATGTTATGCCAGATATTTATAGGCTGTAATGTTGCCTGGCCCCCATAAGTGTTGTGTATTTCTGACACATCAGTGGGATGATGTGAGGATTTCAGTCACTAACTAGTGAGAAGTAATTGCGTGTTGGACTTGTGCTATTCCAGTCAATATATTTTAGGAGAGGCATGAGGGTGTTACTGCAACAACTGTGTCAGCTTATGTACTCCAGTATTTCAGATATGTCCCTATTTTCATGGCTTTCTCTCCCCACTTTTTCAGACTTGGTCCAGATTCATTGCACTAAGGGGTTCTGGGCCTACCTCTCGGCTGTCTGTCCAGGTTTATTGCTCATATTTCTGGTCTTTTCCACAGATTCATTATTTTTATATTCCTGGTAAATCACTGTGATGATCTGAGGATTTCTGACAGTAAATGACAACATACATTTCAGTTTCTGAACTCACATCCTTCAGAACATGTATCCTGAAACAAACCCTGTCACTCTGGCAACATTCTACATTTATAACATTAATATTTAAAATGTATCCCTAGTTTGGGTCCACTGTCCTCATTTGGGCAGCTTATGGCCAGATTTCTTGCACTAAGAGGTTGAGAGGTATGGTTGTAAGGTATGACTCCACTACATGTTATGAGCATATCTATCTCTTTCTACTCTCTGGTTTAAAAGCCCACATTTCTGCTTGTTTCTCGCCTTCCCTGTAACTACTCTAGTCCAGATATAGATTTGCTGTATCCAGGACTGTTGGTAAGTTTCTGAGCCACCCCAAGCCTTTCTGTATTGGAGGAAAGCCTTCTAGCTTATCAATGAGAGTGGTAAGCAATAGGTAGCCTATCTACCACAAGAGGAGTGGTTTCTGGTCCAGAAATTGTAGTTTATTGGCCATTTGGGCAGTTTTTCCATCTCTTTCAACTTTCTAGTTTAAGAGCCCGCATTTGTGCTTATTTTCTACATTTCCTGTAACTAGTCTAGTCCAGGTACAGATTTGCTGTACCCACGACTTTTTATAAGCTTCTGAGTCCCCCAAGCCTTTCTGTGTTGGAGGGAAGCCTTCTAGCTTATCAGTGGGAGTGGTAAGCACTAGAAGCCTATCTACCACAGGAGGAGTGGTTTCTGGCTCAGAAATTGTAGCTTGCTGGCTGGTTGGGCAGTTTTTTCCATCTCTTTCAACTTTCTGGTTTAAAAGTCCACATCTGTGCTTATTTGGCACCTTTCTTGTAACTAATCTAGTCCAGATAGAGATTTGCTGTATCCAGGACTGTTTGTAAGCTTCTGAGCAGTGCCAAAGTCTGCTCTTCAATTTTTTTCCTTAGATCTGCTAGTTCTCTCCTCCCCTGCACTTTTACTAGCTTATTAGTTTAGCACTTTACCAAACTTTTTGTAGCAATTATTGTAGCACACAAAAGTGCTACCAGCACTAAACGTTCTACAAGGAAACAGCTCCAGTATTTATTAATGCCCACCTCTCCAGGCATATCTAAAAGTCAGTTTCCTGTGCTTTCTCCTATTAACCTGGTGAACTTGGGCATCCTGAGGCAATGTAGCAACTATCTCATGTACACTGACACCCTCTCCTCTTACCTTCCTAACACTCGGACTTGTAAGAGATGCACTTATATATACAAATTGGAAGCCATGCACTCTCCAGCCAAGACCGGAATAGCTGGTCAAGAGGAGAAAGTCAACACTTGCACCACACCACATGGAACACATAGCCCTTCAAAACACAAACCAGCACTGCCTTCATATAAAAACACAAACAACACACCCACCTTTGTGGAGGCTCTCAATAAAAATCTACCCAAACAGCAGAGACCTCCAAGGCAGAAATGCACCCAACCACCACAACACAACACTAATCATGAGACACATAACTCTCCTAAACAGTGTGGCACTCAACCAACGACCCTAAGGCAAAACAGCATGCCCAACACACTAGTCATAGGTGACACAATAGTGAGCCACACTTATGTCCCACACACTATGTTGAATAAGGAGAAAGTAACAGTCAGCTGCCTGTCAGGCATCAGGATCCACCACATAACACATGCACTTAGGTCCCTCAACAACAGGCACAAATATGAATCTGTCGTTGTACATCTGGGTGTGAATGACCTGAGACATATTTTCCTGGAATACATGAAAAGAGACATGGAGGAGCTCTTGGATTATGTAGCCCAGGAAGGTATGACCCTAGCCCTGGGCAGCATCCTACCATTACCAACAATGATACCACAGTACAAGCAGAAAATTATTGATTTCAACAATTGGTTAAGTTTCTGGTATCATTCTAAGGGGATCCAGTATCTGTCTGCCTGGGATGACATGATTGACAGTCCTCGATGATTTTCCAGAGATGGCATGCATTTATCACCCCTGGGCTTCTGGATGCTGGCCAAGGCTCTTGCCAACCCTATAGTGCCTTTTTTAGGTGGTGTTGCAAAGACCAAATTACCATGGTAACAGCTACAAACAAATGCAATTTGAGAGTCATGCTGCTCAATGCTAGAAGTCTAAATCTCAAAATGCACTCGCTCGAAGCACTGCTTAAAATGGAGACCATCGACATTTGTGCTTTAACAGAGACCTGGTTCAAGGCAGCAGAAAGCACCCCTGCACTACCAGGCTTTAACTCATTCCACACCTTTCTGACCCAGAACATGGACTGAAGCTTCGAAAGTGGTGGTGTTTCCATATTCATAAAGGATGTGCACACCTCCAAACTGGTAGCCCAACATAACGCATCTGAGATACTTCAGGTGCAGCAAACATTGGGTGAGACAGTGAGTCAGGTCGTAGCCTGCTATAGGTCCCAAACCATGTCCCAAGACTCACACTCCATGTTCCTAAGCAACCTGAAGAATATTACGGTCCAACCTAACACTCTCATACTGGGCAACTTCAACTACCCCCTCCATTAACTGGGAAAACTACTCATGTACCAATACACTTGCCCAATGCTTTCTGGAATTCATTAATTCCAATGCTCTGGAGTAGCTTGTTCTTATCCCCACTAGAGATAGCAACATCCTTGACCAGGTCATTACTAACATGGGCGACCATTGCTCTACACCAATAGTCAACTCCTCCCTGGTTAGATCTGATCACAAACTAATCACCTTGGAAATCCACATCCCTCCCACCCCCTCACCCCCCACAAAGGTAACCACCATGAAAAACTTCTCCAAAGCTAACACTGGGCTCCTAAAATCAGAGGTGGCTAACTTCACAGCACCCATGCAAATGGAGAATAGTTGCATGACCACCGAATCATACACCAATGCACTGAATGAACACATACATAAATGCGTGGATCACGCCATACCCAATAGAACCAAGATGCTCTACTCAAAAAAAGGAAGCCAATGTGGTGGACCCTGCCATAAACAAACTCTACAACAGAAGGAGGAAACTGATGCTGAATAAGGTGAAGTCCCAAGACTGGAAAAACTCCCTTATCAACCTCAACCAAAGGGTGAGATCCCTCATCAAATCCTCTAAAGCTAGCTATGAAAACAGAATTGCAGCAGATAGTAAAGACAATCATAAGGCCTTCTATAGTTATGTAAAGAATCTCCATGGCAATATCCAGATTTGCTCTGAGCTACTGCACAATGGTACCTCCTATACTGAGCCAACAGATATTACCAATATACTGGCCAACAGATTCTGTGCTAACTTTGTCCCTCACCCCCAAAGGACTAATCACAATACCAGTAGATTGCCAGTCACCCAGTATGACTGCTGCACAGGTTAAAACAGCACTGTTCAAGGCCAAGAATACAGCTTCTATGGGACCTGACAATATCCCTGGCTGTATTCTACATGAACTCCAGAGTGCACTGGCACCTCATCTATGTGCCCTGTTCAATCACAGCTTCACCTCAGGCTTTTTCCCTACCGAATGGCACACTGCTGCAATCATCCCTCTCCACAAAGGTGGAGCAACTACAGACCCTGGGAATTATCACCCAATTAGCCTGACAAGTCTGATATGCAAAGCTATGGAATGCATCATCATGGACCTAATAAACAAGAATATAGGGAATCTCCAAACTCTGGATCCTACACAGTTTGGTTTTGTGAAGGGTAGATCATGCCTGCTCAACTTGGTTGACTTCTTTGAGTCAGTCACCAAAGCTGTGGATGAAGGCAAGGTGGTTCATACAGCCTACCTTGATCTGGCCAAGGCCTTTGATACCATTCCCCATTCAGGAATCATAGAAAAACTCATTAAGCTAGGAATCAACCCCTAAATCACTAGGTGGGCTGCAAACTGGCTCTCAGATAGAATCCACAGTGTGAAAGTAGCTGACTCCAAGTCAGACTGCTGACCAGTCATGAGTGGAGTCCCACGGGGTTCGGTCCTGGGTCATCTCCTGTTTGTTATCTACTTCCCTGAAGTTCAGGCCAACATGAAGGGACTCTGGCTGACAAAGTTTGCAAACGATTGCAAGTTGGGAGCTATTATTAACTCCCAAAGTGATGTTGACATCCTAGAGAAAGGCCTCGGTTATACCAACTGGTGTCTGAATTATGGCCTTAAGCTCACTGCCAAAAAATGTGTCGTCATTCCCCTTGGGAAAAACCCATTTGCCTTGAATTACCACATTAATGGTAGTCCACTGAACACAGAAGGCATTATTAGAGATCCGGGAACACAGGTTGACAGCAACCTCTCTTTTGACCTCCACATTGCCATTGTGGTCAGAAGGTCCTTCTATGTGGCACATCACATTACTAAGGGTTTTGCATCCAGGAAGAAGGAGGTCATCGTCTCTTTCTACTCTTCCCTCATTAGGCCAATCATTGAGTCCAATGCCCCATTTGGCATGTACCTCACTAGACAGCTGCAACAACTGGGGAGGCCATTAAAATGCCTCACAAAGAGGATCCTAGGCCTTAAACACTTGTCTTATATGGACAGACTCAAAAAACTCCAACTATTCTCTGTCTGATATCGCTTACTTAGAGGCGATCTCTGCTTGACTTACAAAGCCATGTCTGACCCATCTCTATTAGAAATGCTACATCTAAAGAAATCCCAATCCCTCCACACCAGGCACTCCAGAGACCTCAACCTCATAATCACAATCAACAGAACATGCTGAAGGGACAGGTTCATAACCCAGAGACTTCCCATACATGTCAAGCAGAGCACCTCACTGGCCTTCTTCAAGAGAAATCTTGATGAGTGGATGGGAAATAGAAAATTAACCCCAGGATCACTCCAGTGGCTCTACTCGACAGAGGCACTAGGAACTAAGGTTGGGTGGCACAATGCCAGGGTAATCCTATGGGCTAGGTGTGTAAAGGCTCCAGGGCCATAGGGCCATTAGCCTAGTACATACCTATATATATATATATATATATATATATATATATATATATATATATATATATATGTGTGTGTGTGTGTGTGTAGTGTGTGTGTGTTTGTGTGTGTGTGTGTATGTATATATTTTATATGTATATTTCTATTTATATTATGTATGCTTTTCTGTATATATGCATCTCCATACATATGTGCATGTGTTTACGTATGTATAAATGCAAAACCTGACTGATTCTATGGAATGTTTTCCCTACTGTTGAATGACTCTACTGCATGATATGTTTGAAAAAGCATCAGCAATCCTTACAATTCAAATGATGTAGTAGTACGTTGCCCTGACTATGGTGTACAGGACCCTGGGTTCAAAACTTTGCAGGGCTGATTATTTTGTTGCTAGGCAGAATATTGGCTGATGGAAACATAGTGATTAAAACAGTTTTAAGCAGTTGTTAGCAAGTTTGCGCAAAGCAAAGTGATGCCAACATACAGTTAAATGTACAGATGGTTAATCTGCATTGGCTTCAAATCCACTTAGCTGAGCTATCTGCTGCTTAGCATTCATGTTTGAGCAATGCTTAAACCTGTGAAGCATAGCTGAGCATTGCTAACCCTTGCACACAGTTCATTCTTATAAAATATATTTTATATATATTGCTATATATATTATATTATATTATATTATTATTATTATATTATAAAATTATACTATTATAATATTATAGTTATAACATTATATCATTATAATATTAGTATATTATATTATGTTTTCATTTTTTTTATATATTTCTTATAAAATATAAAATGTGCTTTCATTACAGTAGCAAGGGGTGTAACTATACTGTATGGAACACATGTATACATGGGTGGTTTCACGTTATATGCACTCACGCTTCTATTTTGTACCAGATACACTACCCTGGGTGACAAAAATAACTTATCACATATTTTAATATGAAATACTATTTTAACACTGTTTCCCCATGAAAAATTGGATTGCCTGTTGTAGTACTCAAACCATGTATGCCTGCATGCAAAGCTGGGACTCTGACCACTACACTACCTTGGTTTGGGGTTTGAGCTGTATATTTTTATTTATCTCATATTGCATACTAATATTGTATTATTTTAAATGGATAGTTTTGGGGTTTTTGGCCATGTCATTAAGGACTGCTCTCATAACATAATGGCATACATTTCAGTTACAGATTTGTATCCTTCAGAATATTCATGCTAATGCATAACTTTTTTACTATCAACTTTCTGTCTGTTTTCTGTGCAGATAGGATGACACTGGTGCTCAGGCTGTGGTTGACTACAATGCAGAATGGGTCTGAGACCCCATGCCTGTGTTCATGTAGGATGCAGCCAGGAATGGTATCAGGACTATGGAGAACTCTATGTGTTGCCTTTGAGAGGGAATTACAGACCTGCTTCCTGATCATGAGGGGAGAGGGGCAGGTTCTGTACATGCACATGTGTACCTACTGGGGGACAAGGGCATTATGTTTACACTTCACCTGCCTGCAGCCAGTTGCCTATATCTATGGCATATGTGTGTGTGTTGCTATTGACCACCACTACAGAGCAGATATGCTTGTTACCTCTAGAATTACAGACAAATGTCTGGAAGGCCGAGTGATTAGCCTTGTTGGATTTTTCCAGTTTGCACTCAAAGACAGCCTTAGTGTACATCACCTGTGACTTATTTTCTTGTGCAGAATAAGGTGACATGGTTGCAATGAGGCACCTGTTCCTTCTTGGCCCATCCGGTGATTATTTCCACCTATGATGGTAGTTGTGTATTACTGCTGTCCACCATAGGTGTTCAGCCGACCTTGATGCGGTTGATGTTGTCCTGTCAGGTATTGCTGAGACCATACAGCTATGTAGGTGCTCACATAGTATTGTGGTGTGGGTCTGGACACTGCTGCTAGTTCCAACATATGGGACATCCTTCATGTAGGCCTTGCCCATTTTCCTTGCCTGTGCAGGGGACATTAGGGAAGTGTGGGGGCTACAGCTTCACAGACAGTAGGTTGGAATACCTCACAGGACAGGGCATGTAGAGACAGCCCAACAACATGGGGGACAAAGCTACAGAATTGGGTACAGATTGTATGTCATTAGTGCTGTTATACGGTTTACTATCAAAATGTTGAAATTCATATGGTCTAACATTCATTTGATTGGCACATATAGTTGACACATGTATATTAAGTAGTTCATTTGGTCAACAGAAAGTGCATGCAAATTACCTGTCGACATTATGTTGACAACAGGCAAGGATTTACCCTTGTCAGCACTGTTGTGTGATCTCGGAGTTGTAATATATAAGTAGCAGGGGTGTGGGGGGTGCAGTGGGGTGCAGTCCCCCTGCAAAAGCACTAGTGTTAGTTTGCAGGTGTTTGTCGACCATTTAAACATTGACATTTTTATTTTCAGTATTTTGAATGTTCGATGTAATAATTTCAAAGTTATGATCATCGACCATATGAATTTCAACATTTTGATAGTAAACCCTGTTATACACATGGATGGTTGCTAGATTGACAGGTTTCATCTGGGCATGCATTTACTGAGTGACATGATATCTGACAGTGATATGCCTCTGACATACCTCTCAACTGGCACGTTGTCCACAGAGTTGCGAGAGGTTTGGTTGGTTCCTCGAACAACATCTGTTTTTGTGGGGTTGGTAGGATAATGTGAGGATTGTAGTCACTAACTGTTGACATCCATTGGTCTTCCAGACATCATATCCTTCAGGGATGTTATGTTACAACAACAGGTGTAACATCAGCTACTGTTTCAGTTTGTAACACCATTATGTGTGAGATGTCCCTCTTTCTGGCCCGCTGACCCCCAAGTACATCATGCATTGTCCAGATGTCCTGTACTATGAGGTGCAGAGGTATGGTATATCATGAATTATCAACTGCACTCCAGTTATCATCCCAGTGACATAGCAGAATCCTGGCCATAGTATGAGGCAGTGGCCAGGATTATGATTCCACACCCTGGAAATTCCGTGGAAATCTGTACACATGACAGTTGTGTATGTCTGGCAGTTGTGAACAGACTGCCAAGATTATGTAGCAGTGTTGTGTGTAGATGTTTGTTGGGCTGGGGTAGGGAGAGTAACAGATGTGAGTGCCATACATCCTTTACCTATCTGACTGTGCATGCTGCTACTGCTGCTGGCAGTCTATCAGGTCTGCATGCTTGTAGAGGCAGATGGTGAAATGTCCTGTAACACTTCAGGATTCCCAGTACACTTTGATTTTGGCCAATATATGTCAGTGTAGTGTGTGACTGCCAGTCAGGATATTTACGTTTAGACAATCATTTTACTCTGGAGTTCATTTTGGGTACTGGTATGTTGCTGTGACTGCAATGCGAATGTTTTTGGGTGGACATTTTTGCACCTCTATCTGTTTTTCACTACAGTTCCATCCCTGTATTGCATACAATATTTGAATATACATGGGTAATTGCCCAGATCTGATGTGGGGGGTTGTCCTGTTGGTCTTACTGTGCTTCATAGGGTGCTGGGTGACATGTTTGGCAGCTGTCATGGGATTTACATTTTGTTACAAGACTGCAGTCATACCTCCACACTGTCTAGAGGCCTAGACACTGTCCAGGTGCATGGCTCATATGTTTGGTCTGTTCTCCAGACAGTTGTTGTCCTTGGCTAATCAGTAGGATACTCTGGGGAATGCAGTCAGTAAATGCTAACATCCATTGGTGTTACTGACTTCATATCCCTCAGAAAAGATATGTGACAACAAAACCAGTAACACCAGCAACTGTATAAATTTATATCAGCAATATGTCCAATATACCTATGTCTTTGGGCCTCTGTCCCCCGATTATGTTAGCCTTTGTCCAAATGTCATGTACTAAGGGGTTCAGAGGTATGTAGTATCATTATTTATTGCCTTCATTCCTGCCTCCATCCCAGTGATGTCATAGACCCCCAGACATGTATCAAGGAAGTGGCCATAGATATGAGTCCTAGTGGCAAATTGTACATTTGAGAAGTCTGTGTATGTCTGGCCATTGTTAACAGACTGTCAAGATTGTGTAGCAGTGTAGTGTGTACATGTTATCTCGGCTGTGTAGGGAGGGGGGTATATATGAGTGTTATGGACCCTTTCTATCTGACTGTGCATGCTGCTCTGGTTTCTGGTTCTCTATCACCTGTATATGTTTGTACGGGCAGACCATGACATGTCCTGTAACACCTCAAGATTCCCACTGCACTGGGACTTGCGGCAGTATATGTAGGGGTAATGTGTGAGCGGCAAATAGGATATTGTTGCTCACACAGTCATTATGCTGCAGTGCTCAGTTTGCTTACTGGTATGTTGCTGTGTCTGTGGTGGAATTGGTTGTGGGTATGCACTTTCACACCAGTGTCTGTTTTCCACTAGTGTTGCATCCCTGTAGTGCCTGCTATATTTGCAAATGCATGTGTACAGCCCCAGAGCTGGATTTGGGTAGTGTTATGTCAGTCTCATTATAGTTTGGATAATGCCTGATAGCTGAGTGTAGTTTCCCTAATTTTGTTTTATGTCCACACATTCATAGGATGTCCAGTTGTCTGGCCAATATCTTTGGTCTGGTCCCCATAACTGTTGTGTATTCCTAACACATCAGTGGGATGATGCGGGGATTAAGGTCACTAAGTAATGAGAAGCAATTTAGACCCAGATTTGTGATATTTCAGTCAATATATTTTAAGACATACAGTGTTACTTCATCAACTTTCTCAACTTGTCTACTCACGTATTTTTGATATGTCCCTATTTTCATGCCTTTGTCTTCCAACTTTGTCAGGTTTGGTTCAAATTCATTGCACTAAGTGGTCCTGAGCATACTTCTCCACTGCCAGGATTTTCACAGAATGTCCAGATGTTTGGCCAATACTTTTGTTCTGTCCCACAATGTATTTGTAATTGTCTAGTAAATCATTGTGATGATCCAAGGATTTATGTCAGTAAATAATGACATAACATTTCAGTTTCCATTATTATATCCTTCAGTAAATGTCTGCTGAAAAGCACCCTGTAGCAAATGTCTTCATTTATAACAGTGATGTCTGAAATATGTCCCTATATGTGGCCCACCCCTCCCTGTTTTATGGCCTTTGTACAGGTTTCCTGAACTAAGAGGTTGTGAGGGATGGTTCTGAGGTATGACTGCACTGCATGTTATATACATACACGTAGATATATATATATATATATATATATATATATATATATATATATATATGTACATATATATATGGGTCTACCTGATAACACCGACACGTGAAAACACTGACAACAAAATCACCGACACCACAAAACCGAAGGTTCAAAAACACGAAACATCACATGCCAGACAAACCACAATTTTGACAATCAACAAACAAAACAAATCCCCTGTCCAAAAAGCACACACACAACACTAGGACACCAAAAACCTTATAAACCTACACAAAACCTTACATACACAACTATGTATGCACTAACCTTAACCCAAACACTAACCCTAAGGTCCGCCACTATCCCACACTCACCTAATCCGCACCCTAACCCTAACTCACTTAACCCACCCCTAACCCTACAGTCTATCACTATCGCACATTCACCTGACCTGTGCCCTAACCCTAACCCTAACTCATTTAATACACCCCTAACCCTAACCCCACACTTACCTTAGCATGTCGGTGTTCTCAGCATCGGGATTTTCAACTGTCGATCATCTCCATTGTCGAACTTCCGATGTCGGTGTTCTCGTTGCCAGCGTTTTGCAGTTTCGGCATTATCAGGTAGACCCATATATATATGTATATATATATATATATATATATATATATATATATATATATATATATATATATATATACACATATGTGTGTGTGCGCGCGCTTGTATGTGTGTGTGTATTTTTTTCATTCCTTTAGATATTAAATATATGTATATCTATATTATGTATCGACATTTTCATATATATGTTTCACCAGACACACACACACACACACACACACGCACACACACACACACACACGCATATATATATATATATATATATATATATATATATATATATATATATATATGTGTGTGTGTGTATATGCGTATATGTGTATATACAACACATTAATGATTCCACAGAGCTTTCTCCCTAATGTTCTATGCATCTATAGCATGATATATATGAAAAAGCAACATTAAATCCTACAGCTCAGATGGTGTAGTGGTATCTTGCTCTGACTATAGTGTACATTGTCATGGGCTTGAGAATTAGGAATATTTTTTTTTTTCATTAATGTTAAATGACCAGAATGCATGATATGTTTGTTAAAGCATTGCATGTTCTCATAGTTCCGATGGTGTAGTGGTATGTTGCTATGATTGTAGAGCACAGCATCCTGTGTTTGAGAGTTGGCAGGGCTGACCGTTTTGTATCTGGGCAGAACAAGGTCTTATGGATACAGAGTGATTAAGGCGCCTTTAAGCAGTTGGAAGCAGGTTTGAGCAATGGTAAGTGATATCAAGCTACTGTTAATCTGTTTTAGCTTCACTTAGCACCACTTATTCCCGCTTAACCCCTTCACTAATTTCTTTAAAAGAAAAGAAAAAGGGGTGATGGAAAATGATGAAAAAAAGGGGGAATGCAGAGGGAAGTACAGTATGAAAGGTAGCTAGGGATGTGCAAGACGGGTGTAGGAAAGGTCCATAGCTGTCCATTTCTTCTACAGCAACAGCTGTGAATTTCTACTAAATTTGAGGTGACTTTGGACACTCAAAGCCCTGAGAGGGGAGTGAGGACAACATTAATGAGTTGTCTAGCCAAATGGACCAGATTAAATGTGTCCAGAGGAAGCGTGTGCGAAATGGACAACTATGTATGGGGCGTAATTTTTTTTTTTTTGGGAACAGATACCTTTTTTTTTTAAAGGTGAAAGTGGGATGTTGGGGAAGGATAATAGGTATATTTGGGGAGGTAAATTGTGTAGAAAGACAGACAAGACAGCAGACAGGGGTGGTATATGACACATGTGGGGGATACATACCTAGGACGCGGAAGGTGGTTAGGAATCAGATGGCCATGAGCCCCCAAATAGATACAGTGGGACTGAGGTCCTCACCCATAGGCAGTCACCACTGCACCGTCATGGCCCCAAAGGTGGCTGTGCTGGGGACTGGATAGGAGGGGTAGGCTGACCCTCAAGATGCACCAGGTGGCCATCAGTCTGTTGCAGCTGTCCAGCAAACCACTTTTGGATGGTGCTATGCACCATACACCAGACCTGACTATGGGTGATGGTTTCCTGTCCATGCCCACTCCCAGAGGTGGAAGAGCTCCGACCCCTGAGGCAGTTCCACCCAAAAGTGGTGCAGGACCAGTGGATGAAGAGGTCCCGGGTTGGGGTCCCAGATGTGCTGGGACCTGGTGACATTGCCAGATGAGGCGGGACAAGTGGATCCGAAGGGATCTGCCTTCCCAGACCTGCTATGGTGTTGAGGATTTACAAAATATGTTGGTTAGTCATGAACAAAAACATTTCAAAATTAGTTTTAACAGCATGCACAAGTGTTCCAATTAACCCAAAACAACAGATTTGAAACAGTTGCATAGCAAACAGAAGACATGCATAAATGGAACAACAGTAGGCATCATAACGGCATTCAAGTTACATTGATAGCAACAGGCCACCAATGATAGCATTTGAACGGGGAACATTAATAATCAAACAATTCAATATTTGTAGAACAATAGGACACATATCCCAACACTAGTTTTGGAGAAAAACATATTCGCTGATTATGTGTATAAATTATTGGTGCAGATAGGGTGGGGAGAGAGGGCGATGTTAATTAACAACTGTATAGGCTTCAATTGTTCACAACTGTACTGATCATTACTCTACTCATTACTCACCAGGTATGACCTCACTTTACATTTACCTATGGCCTGGTGTTGGACATTGGAATGTTTGTACACAGTGTATTACTAAAGCCTTCTTAAAGCTAATAAATACATTTCCTTACCTGGCAGACCTGTGGAGGAAATATCTGTTAACACTACCTGACTGTTTCTACACATATTCACTTATTCAAGGTTACATATGTGACACTGACAGGGGTGCCCTGCACTCATGCTGTATGTGTGCTACTGCCATACTCCACCGGTATTTCTTTCTGTCACCCTGAGTATTAGCAGCGGTGACCACTAGCTGATACGATGTGACACTTGAGGGACATTTATTGGAAGAAACCGCTTGGTGTGTGTACTTATCTTGCTGTCATTTGCCACATTGGGGTTGGGCAGTGGAAGTGTTGTACACAGTGTATTAGTAGAGCCTTCTTACAGCTAATAGCAACATTTACTTACCTGGCAGACCTGTGGGGGAAATTTCTGTTAATGCTACCTGTTTCTACACATATCACACATTCAAAGTTACATATGTGACACTGTCAGGGGGTGCCCTGCACTCATGCTGTGCATGTGTGTGTGCTACTGCCATACTCCACCTGGATTTCTGTCACCCTGGGTATTGGCAGTGTTGACCACTAGCTGTAACAGCATGACACTTGAGAGATATTTATTGGAAGAAACCGGTTGGTGTATGTACTTAACTTGCTGTCATTTGCAGCCTTGGGATTGGACAGTGAAAGTGTTGTACACAGTGTATTAGTACAGCCTCCTCCTCATTTCCTTACCTAGCAGACCTGTGGGGGAAATTTATGTTAACACTATCTTACTATTTCTACACATATTCACATATTCTTGGATGAAATTATGCATACAGCTTGCTACCACTACCGGAATTCGAACCGTGCCTGTTTGTGCAAAAAGGTACCACAAGGTTGTGTTTCAACACAATGAGCTATTGAGGAACTGCTGTCCCTTAATTGACTGACCTAATACTCTCTTGGTTGGACAATCTGACCTTGCAATTCTGACATTCATGCATGACAGATAGTTCTTGTACTGTGTATTTAATACTTTGACATATTACAATCTTGAAAGCAATGGTTAACACAAAGCACTGCTGTAGGGGATACAGTATAATAGTTTACACATTACTATTCAGGGATCAGATCTTGGTGCATGGAAAATTTCATATAGTTAATCTCCTGTTTTACAGCTCCATAATCTTTGTCAGATGAGCCTCAATTAATTCATGCTGTCAGAGCCATAGTTGCTGTGCAGAACCTGTACTAATTAGATTCATACCACCACATAACAAAGTAAACAGTCTGGGATTTTTAGTTTTATTGAAAGGTGCTGGCACTTTTATTGATAGATATCCTACACATCAGTATTACTCTGCTAACGTTTCATTTATTCATTACACAGCGCATGCATTTTAACCTACTGGTAGTTGAAATTCGACTCCTTTCTATTTATTTGCCCTGAATACTGCAAGTTGGATTTGTACTCATCAGCCTCCTGGTGCAGCCTTAGCAACCTGCTGGCATGGGCGTCTATGTTCACAGCTCTCTCATCTACAGCTGTATAGGAGATAAAGAAACATTTATGCATACCTATCAATCATATATGCAGGATGGACTTTGATAAAAACTAATTGATACTGATACTGACACACTGCTGGGTCATTCTATGCCCATGCATCTTGGGTCCACTGCTCCAAGAGCTCCCCCTTCCTGCACTTGAAGTCAGGGAAATGGTCCTGGACCTGCTCACCAGTTAGAGGGATGCCAGTAGCACTGGTGAGATCATGTGTGAGACTGTCCCAGGCCTCCACTTTGTATTGGGAGCTCTGGTACTGGCCCTGCAGCAATCTCTCCTCATGGTCTTTCACTAGGAGTTCAACCATGACCCTGGACTCCTTAATGCCCTAGCATTGCACCCGAAAGCACAATCTCTCTCCTACCCAGCCATAGAGCCTGCAAAGATGAGCTACTACTGAATATGGCTGTATTCCCACCTGCAAGGTTTAAATAGAGTCAAATTCCCACCCTTTGCCATCGTTGGACCATTTTGAATATGCTGAGCTAAGCTAAGCAACATGCAAATCTGCTTAGCTAAGGTTGTCAGTGCTTAAAGGGATAAATGTTGAACACTGCTTACCAATGTGCAAATCCACTTAGCTGGGGTACTTATTGCTTAGCATTTACATTTAAGCAATGCTTACACCAGCTTGGCATAGCTGAGCACTACTTGGCATTGCTCAGATTTTATTTTATAGAGTATCAGGTTTGTGGGATTGAATCATCATTACTGGCATATTAGAATTTTATGTTTACCTTCCGTGGCATCCCATATGTGCTTTCATTAAGTTATATTCTTGTGTGACTATACTGTATGGGGCACTTATGTTTATATGGGGTTTCACATATTTTCTAGACTGACATTTCACTTTTGGACCTGCTACACTAACCTGGTTGACAAAAAACAGTTGCTACATAATCTAAGTTTACACAAATAATGTTAACACTACTTTTCCATAGAAAAATAAGTTGCCTGTATTGGTACCCAAACAATGAATGCCTGCATATAAAGCCAGGACTCTAACCACTACACTATCTCGGCTTGGAACTGTTGCTTGTATATTTGCATTTATCGCCTATGGGATGTTTAAGCTATGCTAAGCAGAAGGCCATAACGTGCGCACCCGCTTAGCTACGCTTAAACATTCCTTAGCCTAGAAAAAAAAGTATATATTATTATATTATTATGGTATATAAGTGAGTCTTGTGGCATTTTGAGAACTCATTGAGGACTGCAATCATGAAATAATGGCATTCATTTGGTTCTCAGGCTTTTAGCCTTCGGGACTCCTGCTAATAAGTATCCTGTTTTCTATTAACTATCTAAGTGTGTGAGGGCAATTTTCCAGCTGTGCCCCTATTTTATTATTTATTCCTGCCATTATTTGTGCCTTTGTCAACATGCACTGCTGTAAGAGAATATTGGCATACATTTGCTTTCAGACGTCTACCCTTCAGTAATTCATGCTTATGTATGACCTGTTTTCTATCAACTTTCTAAGTTTCATGGCCAATATCTGTGCTGTGTCCCATTTAAGGGATTTATCCCCTATTATTTGTGCATTTGCACACATTTCCTGCTTTAGCAGGTTGCAGAGATGTCGTACGGCACTTTGGCAATGCAGGGGGTATGTCACAGTATCTGTCACACACCCACTGCATTGCTTTCTTGTTGGCAATGTTTATTTTAGTGTCTGCAGACTCTGAAATGGTCATTATTTCATTTTAGTGTCTGCAGACACTGAAATACTGGCATAATATTAGAATAAATCTCTAATATTATGCCAGATCGATTTAAAAAGTGCTGTATGGCACTTTCTGAGTGCAGGGGGCATGTTCACTGTCTGTGCACTACTTGGACATGCCCCCCTGCACTCATTCACAGTTTGTGTTTGTATAGGGCATACAGCAGCGTGCCTGCTGTGCTATACATATATGAACAATTCCGTGCAAGAATAGTTTTATTCTTGCACAGAATTTATTGAATCCAGGGGAATGTTTATGTATTTATGTGTTTATGTATTTATGTATTGTATATTTCTACACTACTTTTTAAGGTTATATGTCTTTAAGACTGAAGGTTGTGGTAATTTAACAATTAGAGACTCAATAAATATGTATGGATTGTATATATAGTGCGGGTAAATTTAATGTGTTTTATCTGATGAAGTCCTGTATGGTGGAAAAAACATGGTGAAACTGTTGAGCATTAATAAAGTTGTGGTTTTTAGACTGGAGCATCATTCATTTTGTGGTTGCTGACTTCCCAGGTGTTTTGACTGTGTTAGCTTCCCTTTTCTTTTGCAACATAGAAACCTATCAAAAATAAATATCACAAAAGATAACCAATCCTACTATGCGAACGTTCAACAGAAACACCAAAATCATCGGAAAATATTCTGGACCCCCATTAAAAAAAAAAAATGGTTGGTCCACCACTCCAACCCCATAAAACATTAACAATAAGGAAAGTACAGCAATGCAATTCAGCACTTATTTCACTAATTTTGTTCTATCACTTTTTAAAGATAAAGCACAAATTCCTTTCTTCACCTAGATCCATTATAAATAACACTATTAGTTTTTATCTTAAAACAATCCAAACTTCCATCATAAGAAAGCTGCTCAGCAATCTAAAACCAACAACATTTGCAGCTGATAATGTATCTATCAAATATCTAAAGCTAGAGCAGACTTTCTGTCTTACCCTATTTAAATTCTTATTAACTGCTCTGTGATAGAAAAATTACACCCCAGATATATGGAAATATCATATATCATTCCCTCACACAAAGTTAGAAAGTCATCCAAATTCTCAAACTACAGTTCAGGCCTAACCCTCTATTTAAAATGCTAGAAACATGTATCCATACCCAAGTCATTCATCGCCTCTCCAACAACAACCTTCCAAGAAATACAGAACATGGCTTTTGTGTAACTCATAGTACTGAAATCACCCTCCTTAGTTTTACTAATGCTATCAACAACATAGAAATAATGGTAAGCTAGTCTCTTACACCTTCATAGACCTATCTGAAGCATTCATTACCATCTCTCATCAAAAACTCCTTACTGAGCTGCTTTCTTTTAGACTGGCAACAAACAGTTAAATGGTAACATGACTTTTCTCCTCTCTTACCAGTCAATGTTGGAGTCCTTCAGGGTTATAGTCTGGGACCAGTCCCATGTAACATTTTTACTAATAAGTCACACTGCAAATAAATTTGCCTCAATTGTGCAATACTCAAATGAACAGCTGTTCTGTAGAAACCCTTCCAAACTTTCATGAAATATTCAAATCTCTTTCTCTCTGCTAACAAATCCTGGCTAACAAACTCCCATTGCTACTTAATCCTCACAAAACTCAAGTAATTCTTTTTATTCCCATGAAGTACTCTGATCTAATATCCTCCTATCATATCTGCTGATTCAACAATAACAAAACAGCATCATCACACACTGAACTACTTGGAGTACTAACCGATGAAATACTAAACCTTGACCAAAATGTATCTGAAGTTATCCAATGCGCGCACATACACACACACACACACACACACACACACACACACACGCGGATCTAGGGTCCCTCTGTAAAATGAAGACATTTCTTACAAACTCCATCAGACAATCAACATCCAGAGTTCATCAGGACTCATTTGCTTTCTACTGTTCTATATGATTCTCCAATTTTTACTAATCAAAATAAAAAAATAAACACCAAAACTAGAATCTAATTACAAATAAAGCCAAACTGGGAACAAATACCCCATGCAGAGCCCATCCATTTCTATACTGTACTACAAGAATTAAACTGGACAGAATTTCCCTGCTATTTAACATTTTCCAGACTAATCACTGCCCAAAAACTTATCTACATACTAGAAATATGCCCTGCACTCCAAAATATACTGCAACTCTGCTCTAATAGCAGCGATCTATGATCTTCCAACAGACCTTTCCTATTTAAACAAAAAAAAACTGTTAACATTTGAAAAGGAGACAACCAGAGAAACTTTAGCATAATAAACTTTTAATTGCCTCTTTCATAAAACAACAATCAATTTCATAGGTGACATCACCTCCTTCATTCATTTATAAAAATAATCACCTCTAAAACTGATGACACAACCCATAACTCTTCTTCCTTGTATAGGGAGTGTCACCCATTATAATCCCTCTACCAATGCACCCAGTAAACCGCATGTGGAGTGTTGTGTCCAGTTATGGAGATACTGCATTTGACAGTAAATAGAGGGAGAGTAAACAATGATGGCTGTTCTTCACTAAAATATAAGAAAATACTATTAGATATGAACATGCGCAATCACGATTAAAAAAGAAAGAGTATTTTCAAATGAATATACAAAGTCAAGTCGATACACTCTTAAGCAAAAGAAATCACAGAGCATTTTCAAAGGAATCTACAAAGTCAAGCAGATACACGCTAAAAATAAAAAGAAATGCTAAGAGCACAAGACGATGTATCTGAAGACATAAAGAAGAAGAATGGTAATAAAACATTTAATTTGGTAATAAAACATTTAATTTGGTAATAAAACATTTAATTTTTTTTTCACTGATGTCAATACATAATTGAATAAGATATCATAAATAATTGATAAGCTGAATGGAAAAGTACAAAAACCTACTGGATAAGTAGGATTTACAAGTTATTCTGTAGGTTTAGAAAAGGAATGACTACGTGAGCTGAACATGTCATATCTGTCATGAAAATCTCATTCTGTTGACTGCTAAGCACCACTTCATGTACCAACTCAGCTAAGTATGAAACATGCCACAAATATGAACTATGTCTCAAAAATGTGCCTGTAAATGGAGTATGTTCATTGACATTACAAAATAGTTTACCATCGGTCATGATTATGGAATTTTGTGGTAATGGTTCACATATTTATAAAACCATAGCAAAACAGAGGAAATGAGACACAAGTGTAATGGTATTCAGAATAACAGTAACAATTATAGCAATTGTTAAAACAAAACATTACTTCCAATCTTTTACTGCAGAATTCTCCAGGTCTCTGATATTGAGGATCATTTGCAAAATGCATGTACACAGATGAACAAAATAAGCAAACATTTATTAAAGGCTGTAGGAGATAAACATCCCTAAAATGGCTAAACAGTGTCATAAAATAATAGATAAGATAATGCTATGTCGTATAAAGATTTGCAGTAGCAGCTGCTGGAGAAACTTTCAAGGTGATTGTGTTTTACCATGTCTTGAACAATCTCTTTGAAATGAAAAGAATGTGGCTTATCTCATGGGAAAAGTGGGTAAGATGGGTTTCTGTAGTGATTTATCACCAGCATAAATGAAAGATGGAATTGAAAATCTTGATAAGGAAGAAACAGAAGTCTAATGCATGAGATGCCAGAGGAGGAGAAGAAAGGAAGGAAACAACTTATTTTGTGGAATTTGGCTCTTAGAAGGGTAGGACTAAGACTGGAACGTTATGGGAGAACTGGTTTCAAACAGAGAATGGAAAAACAAAACCAGTCAATTGTAGATGGCACAAACACCATACACAAATGAGAAAGATGATATTTTCAATAGTGCCTTGCATGACATTGCCATGCAGAAGATATGAGAAGTGCAGAAGGAATTTGAAATTTTTAGGGTCTTAGACAAATTATATGCACAGCATCAATTTTCCTGATATGTAATCTTTCTGTGGAAATTGTGACATTAGGGTGTTTCATACCAGTTAATTCAAAATCTAGCAACAAAATAATTTGTAGATATCAGCATGGAACTCGGGCCAAGTGAGGTCTGTTTGGAGTAATAACTGATCAAAGTGCATGGTGATTTACATCTGTCCATAATGGGAAACAACATTCTCAGAAGTATATTTAAGTGCATAGTTATTACACATTTGAATGAGAATGGATAGAGTATATAAAGTCACTGAAAGAATCTCTAATCTTTCTTCAAAAGTAAACAAATTAAAATGTTGTCACAAAAAATATATATCGAAATAGGGGTATATTACATTATTATACAGACAAAGGAAATGCAGAGAAGTCTAAAACAAAAGACAGAAGACTTGCTAGAAAAATGAATATCACTATCAATTCATTTAAGCACAATTCATCAGTATCACTTCTTTCACCATATTCCATGAAATGAGAGGTTAAGAGAAGTGCATTACCAGATATGGTGTCAGTCACTGAGATATGTTGCATGTAACACCATAAATGTGATGGAAAGTCTACAGAATAGACAGTGAGAGAACACGAGGAGAAACAGTGTCAGTTTCCACAAAAGAAGTCCACCTTTGGCATGTATCTTTCTAGATACATACAACAGTTCAAATGGCAAAAGATACCTTACTAAAAGGATACAAGGCCTAGACAACATGTCCTACATGGACCGACTCAAAGCCCTGCTACTATATTTGGTATCCTACAGACTGCTAAGAGGTGACCTGTGTCTGGCATATAAGGCATCCTCTGACTCATTACTGATGAAATTGCTGCATATCAGTAAGTCAGATGGCATCAGAAATACCCAGTCTATGAATATAAACCTCTTCTGGAACATCAGCAGAATCGAACAGTTTGGCGGGACAGGTACATCTCTGAAAAGATACCACTGCTGTAGAACAGACTTCCCATCTACATAAAACAAAGTTCATCTCTGTCCATTTTCAATTGCAGTTTGCATCTATGGATGGGAAACAGAAAATGTACCCCAGGTCTGCAGTCTGTACCACTAATAGACAGAGGAAGCTCCTAAATGCTGTATCCCATGCATAAGTCATCTCAAATTATCTATGGTATAATCCCAATTATTCTCATTAGTGGTAATATATAATTATTGAGCATAACCAAAAAGAACTGTAGATACTCCACCAAAGGGTGCCTGCTCACAAAGATTCCAAAGGAAAGAAGAAAAAAACAGGTATTATACAATTCTCCTCTAAAACGTGCACGCTGATTGGCCAGCCCAACCAGCGTGCCCGTTGTAAATCCCTCAATATACTAACGGAAAAAGGTCCGGTCGCCCGGACTTTTTCAGTTAGTATAAAACACTGTCTCGCTATGTTAAAAGAGTTTAACATAGCGACACAGGTTTAAAAAAAGCAACGCAGATCTCCGTTGCTTTTTTTAAAGCTGTCTCGCTAAGTTAAATGAGTTTAACATAGTGAGACAGCTTTAAAATAAGCAATGGAGATCTCCGTTGCTTATTTTAAAGCTGTCTCGCTATGTTAAACCCATTTAACATAGCGAGACAGTAGAAAGCAACGGAGATCTTGCGTTCTCCGTTGCTTTTGCCCACAGCTCTGATGTACTGCGTAGGCATGCGCAGTACATCAGAACTGCCGCGGAACACCAGACAGCTGCGGAAGGGCAGCAAAGAGGCATTATACAATGCCATTATTTAAGAAAAGTAATTATTTCTTTTCTTAAATAATGTCATTAATATAATAATAACCACTTCTGGGTGTGGGTAATGCTGGATTTACCCACGGTTGTCTTTGTTTGGTCCCTCGGGCTTCGCCCTCGGGACCAAACCACGCCAACCGTGGGTAAATCCAGCATTACCCACACCCAGGCGTGGGTTATTGCTATACTAGCCACCACACTGAACAGCTTCAAAACTTTTATTTAAAACACAATTAAAAACACAGGAATGAGCACTTTCGGGACCATGCCCTTCTTCAGATATAAAACTCAAATGAAACTGCAGTTTTTATACAGCTCTTCAGTTAACATTCAGTACCACAGCCTCCTTTTCTTTAGTGCAAGTCTTAAAGGTATAACCCCATTTAAACCTGGGGTTTTGTATGCTGCTAGCTCAATGATCCATTTAGTTTCATTCAACTCTGTCTTATTAATCAAGTTAACTCCCCTTTTGTTTTTATTTACACATTGTATAACCATAAACTTAAACTTATGATTTTCATACTTAGAAATGTGCTTGAAAAGTGCATTATGTTCATGTTTTAATCTTACAGAGGACAAATGGTTCAAAATTCTATTTTTCAGCATGCATTTAGTTTTTCCTACATAGAATGAGTTGCAATCTTGACAGACAGGCAGGTAAACAACATTATTTGTTCGACAATCTGCATGCAAATCAAAACAATATTGTTTTCCTGATACAGGGTGTACATAGGATTCTGCCTCCACAATGTACTCACATGCTTTGCAATTTCTGCACTTTCATATACCTGCATGTTGTGCAAAACTGTATCTACTTTTTTCTATCTTCCCTTCATGAGATAATAAATCCCTCAGATTTTTATTTCTTCTAAAGCCAAAAACTGTTTTTTCTCCCACTACTTTGGCTATTTTTTAATCTGTCAGCAAAACATTCCTGTTCTGTTTTATTATATCACATTCCCCCTCTGTTATTACTATATGTTAACATTAGTCTCACATTATCCATCTGTAAGGTTCTAGACTGAACAGGTATTCCATGCTGTTGTCTATGGGAGAACCAAGGCCTAGACCTATTACTTCTGTATTGTTTAATCTTAGTAATAGCATCTTTAACTCTATTTTCATTGTATCCCCTTTGACAGAGGTTACTCTCTAACTTGTCTATTTCTTGTTCAAAATATGTGTCCTGTGTACATATACATGAAATTCTATCAACCTGCCCTCTTATTATACGATTGAATATATACCTTGGATGCATGCTGTCATAAGATAGCATGCTATTCTTCTAACAGTTTTTTCTGAATAAGGTCATGTCCAAAACTCCATTCTTATCCCTCAGCTGTTTTACATCCAAAAAGTCCAGAGCTCTACTGGAATACTGCATTGTGAATCTAAGGAAAATGGTCATAGATTCCAAATATTCAACAAATTGTTGTAAATCCATGACCCCCCCCCCCCCCATAACAAAAAAAGTCATCCACAAAACACACATAGAAAATTAGCTTATCCTTCCATAGATGTTGTCCTCCATATATAACTTCGTTCTCCCAGTAAGCCAACACTAAATTTGCATAAGTGTTAGCACAGGGGGTGCCCATAGCCACCCCCTGCTTCTGACAATAATATGCATCTTGACATATAAGTATGTTATTTTCCAACACTGTTTTAAGCAACTCACTTGTCAGCCTAATGTTATCAAGCTCAAAGTTAGCTACTTTTGATAGTATGTGTTCTATGGTTGATATGCCATATGTATTGCTAATGACAGTAAATAAGTTCTTCACATCTAGTGTAACCATAATATAGTTCTGTCCTTCATTCCGTATAATACACCCTTAAGAAGTGTCCTGTATCCTTTAGTATACTGGGAAATTTATCTAAAACTTTTTTCAATGTACATTCCATCCAAATGGATACATTTTCTGTGACCCAATCCCTACCTGAGACGACAGGTCTCATTGGGGGGGTCAACCAGATCTTTATGTATCTTGGGTAGTGCCTTGAATATAGACACCATTGGATGCTCTAGCCATAAAAATGTGTGCAAGTCCTCTGATATTAGCCCCAATTGTTTTAATTCTGTAAACCTTTGCTTTACCTTGTCAGCTGTATGATTAACCATTATAGGCACAACAGTTCAAGCAATTACTCAGGGCACTAGCACCCCAAGAAGAGAAGGAAATAGGTGGGGAAGAATGGCAGTGCCTCATAACAGCATGTGTGTTGTGTACAGAACAGGCATGTGGCAGAACCAGATATGGAAATAAGGAAAGCTGAACGTGGAAAGCAGAAATCAAGGAAGTCATCAAAGAAGGAGTGCAGGAAAAAGTGGGAGATAGAAAAGACGGACCAGGCTAGGCAGGAATACTGGTTGGCTAACAAAGAAGGAGTTGCAATAGCAAACAAAATGGCATTGGTTACATTCTACTAACTTCTGGGAAGTGACTCAGTAGGCAGCACAACAAAACTATATCAGGTTGCAAGACAAAGACAGAAAGATAAAGAAGATAGTCAGACACCCTTCATAGAGGATGCCAGCAGCAACCTGCTCATCATTCTACAGGACATCAAGTTCAGATGGAAAGAGTACTTATAGTAACTTCTGAATGAAGAAAGCCCCACTGACACTGTACTTCCTCTGACAAAGCCTACAATGAGAGAAGAAGAGGAACCCACTATGGAAAAAGTAAGAATAGCACTAAGGAAATGAAGTCAGGGAAAGCTGCAGGCTCAGATGAGGTCACAGCAGATATGATAAAGGTGCTGCATGAGATAGGGGAGAAATTCCTCCTGAGGTTATGCATAGCAGTGTGGAGAGAAATGTGTATCCTGGATGACTGGAGAATAAGCACATTCATGCCAGTGTACAAGAACAAAGGGGACATTCACAGTACAGATATATCAAACTCTTGTGACACAGCATGAAAGTTTTGGAGTGGGTGATTTATAAACAGATATGCAGAATGGGAGGTGAGTAGTTCAGATTCAGATTATGCTGCAGTACAATAGACCTGATGTTTACAGTAAGACAGATGGTAGAAAAGAATCTAGAGATGAGGAAAGAGTCCAACTCAGCATTCCTGGACTTCGAGGAAGCATGTGACAAGGTCCCATGAAAGCTGATTTGGGCAGTACTGTGGTGGTTCTAAGTCCCAGAATCATTGGTAGAATTAGTGCAAGCTATGTACAAGGACCCAAAGATGCAAGGACAAAAATTGTTTGGTCTCACAGAAGGGTTCCCAGTGGGAGTGGGTGTGCACCAGGGTTCAGCTCTGAGCCCACTACTGTTTATACAGCATTAGCAAAAAGGTTGGAGGGGACATATCAACAAAGTTGCTGTATGCAGATGATGTGGCATTACAGGCAGACTCTGAGCAAGACCATCAACAAAGGCTAGGGGAATTAAATGCAAAACTGAAAGCACATGGGATGAAACTAAGTAAATCAGAAGAAGCTAAGAATTGACATAGAAGGGATGATAGTGGAACAGGTTAACAACTTCAAGTATATGGGAGGGGTGCTTGCAGAGAAGGAAAGTCTGAATGACAGGGTCAAAGCTAGACTCAGAGGGGATGAAACCAACTTGCATAGTGTCAGGTGTAGTGTATGACAGGAGAACTCCAAATAAGCTGAGAAGGACGGTGTACAAAACAGTAACAAAACAGTGGTGTGACCAAAACTACTGTATTGCACCAAAACCTGGGCATTTAAGGCAGAGAAGATGAGAAAGCTAGAGCTGATGGAAACAAAGTGCTTGAGAAGGGTGGTAGGAAGCACATTGTGAGACAGAAGAAGAAATCAGGACATAAGAGCAGAATCCAAAGTAGCTCCAATAGCAGAAAAGATCAAAGATAAGAGTTTATGGTGATTCAGGCACATGTGCAGAAAAGCAGAAGACAATCTGGCAAAAAAGATTTGGGACAGAAAGGAAGAAGATAAGAGGAAATGAGGGTGACCAGCAAAGAGGTAGATGAGTTGTCTCAGAGAAGATCTGCAACAGTCAGACATGAGTGTTAATACCCTGAACCCAAGTGTAAAAAGGGAAAATGGGGTTTGATGATGATGATAATTATGATGATGATGATGATAAAGATGATGATGATGAAGATGATACGTGGCTTTTATTGGTCCCTTTGTAGTGTTGATCTACTGTGCACATTTAATAACATAGTATTTAACAAGTGATCATTTTTGTGAACTTTAACATGTAGTTTCTGAAATTCATGGAGTTCCATGATCTTCCATTCCTGAGTACCTTACAAAATCTTTGCAAGCTATTACCTTCCCTGAGGCAACTATCTGGCCCTATATCTTCAGCTCTGAACAGCCTCTAAACAAATTCCCATCTTTCATAGTCAAAAGATACATGAAAGTTTTCAGAATTCTGGACACGATTTTCAAATCATTCAAAGTCAGTGTAATCTACCTACAGATGCAACAGCTGTATCTTTTTAAATGGGAGTTATATCTTTCTGTAAGTAGAGCAAGACTCAACTTTAAATGAATAGCATGCATCATATCCAGACATAATAACTTCCATTGAATAATAAGGCTATGTATATTTTTAATTCATATATTGCTATTTAATTCAGTAGACCTGTAAATGGAGCTAGACAGATGCAGGTGAAAGTATGTCAACATTTTGTCTCTTTATAGGAACTGTATGAATTACTTAGAGGAAAGATAATACACTGTAAATTATTCTAAAATGAAGTTATCACCTGAAAGTCCAAATAAATGTTCATATCTCTGGAACCATAAATGATACCAAAAAAAACTAAATTTTATAAGCAAAAATAAGCAGATTTAAATTATAATATCGAGTTTCAGAAAATCAAAATTCATATGCTCTGGACCATATTTTCAAGTTTCAGAAAAGTTGAATGTAAAAAAAAAAAAAGACATTTTTGAAGGGGGACTAATACACTGAAAATGTACAGTGATGTACAAGGACATACATCCCAAAGACATGCTGTAGGTGGATTGGACACTCTAAATTGGCCGGTATAGTGCGTGCATGCATGTGTGTGGTTGGTATATATAATTCGCTAGGTGGTTGCCCCACTATATATATATATATATATATATATATATAATAAACATAGTAAATTACATTCTTGTAATGTACAAAAAGCTAACTATATATCAAAAATCTTAAAAACAACACACAAACTGCCAGTAAGTTCTTCACATAGGTGTGAGCTTTCATTTGAGGTTGAGCAGTTCTGTCTGTGTCATGTAATTGTTGAGATACTTAGAGAAATATGAACAGTTACAATAAATACACATTACACATACACAATATATTATCTCTCTCTATACATAATAATACAGAAGTCAAATATCAATGCAGTTGTATTTGCTGTCATGAATGCTTTAAGATGAAATTTTGTAAAACCCTGTATGTAACATGGTTTAGAATTATTAACGCAAATATGAGAAAGCAATATTTGTCAAAATGACCAATGATAATAACATCCATGAAAAAAAAACATACATACATGACACCAATGATAATAACATCCATGAAGAAAACATACAATAGCCATCAGGAATTATTGAATTACACCACCATTCATATAAGCAGCTCAGTTTGCTTATTAAAGTTAAATCCCAGGCCAGCCCTCATTTCAGTTTCCTTCAAGGTTTTTTCATTCTAACTGCCCCTCAACCACCATTGCACACTACTCTGATGACCAACCTTCCAATCCACTTTCTTCCAACCCCAACTGCTTTGCATCTGTAAAGAAGAACACTAAATACATGACACTCACCCAACAAATGTTCTTAGCCAAGACAAAAAAAAAGTGCATTTTCACCTGAACACCCACCCATCCCACCCATCTCCCTCCCTACCTCAGCCCCAGCCCAATGCCACCTGCAAAAAAAAAATTTTCTCTAAAAAAAAGAACATAAACAATCCCACAATATGCACCAAAAGCAAAATGATACCCACTGAAGATGGTGCAAGTAATCACTGAGGAAAGAGAAGTTAATATAACTATACATTACCTGCACCCCCTACTTATTTCTATATGAAACAATCTAATAGTGTGTTGAATAATATGTATGTGACCAATGCTGCAAAATTATCCCCACAGATCCCCGCAAAATGTGGTAAGGGCTATCTAGCTCACAGCTGCCATATGTAGTAGATGAAACAATACAGCAGCCATTTGTAAACAATAACCCCAATTTCCCAACTAAACTGAACATGCAAAACATCCGCTTAGCAGCAGCCTCCATCCAAAAAGAACCCCATCTTCCTTCAAAGTGATCTGTAAAAGAAAACACTATATATTCTAAAACACACATAATGCAATTTCTTAATGATATTATGCTCCATCAACTGCATAAAATGCAACCACTATCAAATGCAAATAACTCATAATCCCAAACAATACTACAGTGAAAGTCTAAATATTCAACAACTCCTCCCCAGTCATCCCTCCAAGTCACCCATGCAAATAATATCAATAAATGTCCTTGTCCAAATGAAATTACATACCTTGTTCCCAAACCTCTAATTAATTAACTCTTTCCATCAAATTCCTTCCCAAACCAAAGCCGACAAACACCACTTCATGTCAAAACAAAACCTCCGTGATCTGCAAAAGAAAAAGCAAGTTAAACCACTTGTCTTTACAAAATTGAGCAAAGATAAACCTCTATCCCTATCTCTGGTAACTATGCCTCAAACATCTCATCACCATGACCCACCCCCCTTTTAATATCAACTGTCACCTCAATATGAATAAATTAAATACTATCAATAGAGTAAATATTATTCCAGTAAGACAATGATACCTAGATTTCTATTCAATCATGACTGCATACTGTGACATTACCAGTTTCCTCTTTAATGAACTACTACACCTAATCTTAAACTCTTGTTTTATGATATGAATCTATGACTAGAGTTTTTACATTTTTAGACACATATGAAAGTTCTCCACTAGCTGAAGAAAATGCCACTGACATTCCATGCAACCTGAGTTGTTGTTGCGATTTTGTAAGTCGTTAACAAAATGTTACAAACATAACAGTTACTGTGTTTACTGTGACCCATAAAACTCAATTTTAAGACCTAAAATCTAAGGAATACTACCATTATAACAACTCACGCTGAAGGTTTCCATTATGCTTCCTTCATAACTCCCATGGTCCCAGAGATACGATCATCTGTCTGAAAATGTGATGAGGATCCCCTACCCTCTTGAGAGTCATTGTAAATATATTTGCACCCCAATTGTCCACAGTGCCTAAAATGCAAGTACGTAAGTGACAGGTTTGGCTTCTGCCATGCATACTGACAGTAGGTATGCATGCTTGAAGGATCTGGAGTCTGAAACTAAATGTACATCTCTGCCCGGAGTCTGAAACTAAATGTACATCACTGTCCGGTGCCCAGCGAACAAATGCTAATGGTTTACTAACCAACTCAGCTAGAAGGTCATAGGATGGTTAAAACATGCTGTTTTTCCTTTAAAATGTGGAATAAATAGGCATAGTGTGGAACAAATGCTAATGGTTTACTAACCAACTCAGCTAGAAGGTCATAGGATGGTTAAAACATGAACCAAAGCCCACTACGACAAGAAATGTAAAAGTCTGGGCACAGCAACAACCCAACAGCACCACAGAAATCATTAGAACTCCACCCCCACAAACACATCATCACCTCCATCTCACTGATACTCAACAACAGCAACAGTTAAACTAAATATTTAGTCTAGATGTGGTGCGTGTCTTTACTAAATTATCCAATATTATGCTCTTTAGGTTTCTATACATACAAGATAGCATGTGCTCACCCTTCTAACATCATGGCCATTGTCTAAGATAACATTAATACATTTAATGAAGCTGACCAAAATGTGATGCCAATTCCAGACATATTACAAACCATTTTACTTGAAGCCCACGAAAGTATCAACTGAAAAGAAATGCAAAGTCAACTAACGTGCAATACTTCTGGGCAGCACAAACAGGTGATGCAATATAATGTTTCAATATAATGTTTTAAACCAACATGGAAAACACACAAACCTCCACAGAACACACCATCAGACCACACCACCAACACATAACAAAATGGAAGGGTGCCTGCCCCATACACCAAATCCATGACAACTCATCTGAGACTGTAAGCACAAAAAGGATACTAAGAAGAAACAGCTAGGATTAAAATCCACAACTAAACTTGATGGGCTTGTTATGCATGACAGCCAGCAAAATCTACTATGCATGCGAAACCTGCGAAAGCACCTAAACAGACAGACTGACTCTCCTGAACATACTCGAGCCACAGCAGCTGTTCCTAATTACCCCACCACTGACTTAATTGTATTGAAACCTCCCCCTATGGCACCCCCCTCAACAAATGCCCAGGCTAACAAGAGAATTCCTGTTCTGAATATACTGCAGAATGGAGACCCCAACCCAACAAAGTCCCACAATAGGAACCGTATGTAAACTCTGCACGTACCACTTTCATCTGACAGAAATGTCTTTTATTTATTTTTTAATAAAAGTTGTAACTCAGTGCCCCTCCAATTCATATATATGAGCATGTGTGTGTGTGTGTGTGTGTGTGTGTGTGTGTGTGTGTGTGTGTGTGTGTGTGTGTGTGTGTGTGTGTGTGTTGTGAAGAAACATAGATGGGTTCTAAAAATGTTTGGGTCAAACACTTATTATTTGCCTGCTAAGTTCAGTAATAACCACCACTTAACCCATCAACATCTGAGCCTCAGCCCACCAGTACATTGTTACACACCCTGAAAACACTGGTATTGCTACCTTTTTTCTAAAGCCTAGTTCAAGGTTTCCGGTTTCCGGTTTTCAAAGCGAAGATGCTGCTGTTTCTTATAGGTTAGCTGCCATACTTTAAAATGCCTGATACCTATACACTTTCAAACATGGCTGTTTGAAATGAGAAATCAGTAAAAGAATATTTGCGATGATATGTTAAATGCAACATGAAGCAACACCCTGTTGAAACCATATGGCCACTCACAGAATTTAAACTGACAACGCATTTTTTTTCCCGTGATTGTCAGCTACAGAGGTAAACCCCTCACCACCAACACATGTGCACACAGAAACAGATTAAATTATCAAAAAGCTGTAGCTAGGGCTCTACTCAGTTAATCACCTGTCCCCTTTCCCTCGACAGTGAGTCAAGCACAGAAAATGTGTGACCACTTGCCTGTACCACAAAGCCTGCAGAAAGGAAATGAAGGAAAACAAAACACAGTCCATACCTTGAATGGCAGAAAGGATCTCTCTAGTTGACAACTGCGAATGGAAAACATCCAGCCCTGACCCTGAATAGAATTACGGCAGTATTCACTCACACCACAGGGAATTAATGCCACCCATACTACGGCTACCACACCAGAGCCATAAATAACCCAACAAACTGCATAAATAGTAACAAAAGAAAGGGGGGAATGGAAACCAAAATAGAGAGACAAATATAAAGCACTCTAGCCATTGTAAAGCAAACCATGCATTTTGTAGAAGCTCCCTAGCCTGTGAAACTGAAGTGTAAAATCAACCCCAGCATCATACCATGAACCCAGTCCCCCCTAACTTGCCACAAAATCCAGAAAACGACACCTTTCCCTCTTTCGATAAATAACCAAAAAAAAAAAAAAAAACTTACACTGCCACCTTACTGTGCTAATATCAATGACCATACCCTCCAGAATAACCCAAGGCCTACCTGAATGTAGAAATACCTACTGGTCATCATGAGCGTAATACTTGCAGTAGCAAGTTCATCCAAAAATGTGACTCCTACCTGAGTTACACTTGACAAAACCCTCTAAGCCCCTCCTTACCGTTACCTCATTTCCTCCTAAATATCCCTCCATCCCATTTAACCCCATTCTCCCCTTATTCTCTAAATTCCTGCTAGTCTATGCAACTGGCCCTATTTGAAGATGTCCCAGGACAAAATGGTCTGTTGCAAACCTCATGTAACACCACATCAGTAGGATGTAAGTATAGAAACACCAGGAGATGTCTCTAGGCCTAATAAATTAAACTGAGTCTGTTTTTTGAACATTTATCTTATAACCAGATAATATACCGAATTCTTCCAAAAGTTGATAAACTTTTACCAAGGCTTTCATTTTGTCTGTAAGGTATATTAACAAATTGTTTGCATGCATGGAAACTTTGCTATGTGACCCAAAGACAGTGTACCCTTACACAAGGCTCTCTCTTAGGTCCACAACTAATGGTCCCAAGTCAATAGCAAAAAGTAAAGGAGAACTGCGCAGTTCTGTCTCACACCTCATGACAAATCAAAAGATGAAGAAAGTCTTGCCTCAGTGTTTAATTTTACCACTACAATATTCTCAGTTTCAGCGACAGCTCTAAGAATGCAGGGGGAAGTGCCATACATTCTAGAACATGGAAAAGGAATTGCCATCTCACTCAATAGTTTACCCATAGCTGAACTGTTAATGAGTGACTTCTTTGTTCAAAGTAAAGTTCTCTTGCTTTCATACTGTAATATATTTTGAAATTTTTAATGAAAAGTAAATAATTGTACATTGCCTTCTGAAAATGTTGAATTTCTGCTTTAATTTAAGAGCTTGCTTTCTCATTATACCCATATTGCTCATAAAAGACCACTGTTTGGTTTTAAATAAAGCTGTTTTATTTCAATTACATTTCAAGTATTCAGAAACATTTGTATTAATTGCTTGGTGAGAGCATCCATAAAATGTTGTAGACTGGTGTTTGTCTATGTTTTTAAAGTGATCAGATTAGTAAGAGTGCATTTTATCGAGGTGCGATCTGACTGACTTCCTTTGAATATTTTCTTATCTCCTGAATAACTTTGTAGCTCCATTATTAATGACATTTATTTCCAAATAAAATGCATATGTAATGATCATTAATGCAGAGACAAAAAAGGGAATACAAGCTGAATCATTTTACCATAGTTGCACCTAACCATAACAGCCATGTTTAATGACCTATAACTCCCCAGTAATTCTTCTTATCCACCAAAAACATATTCACCACACCTGCACACCTGTTTCAGCTTGATCATTATATCATCATCTTCAGAATGAAGTACCTCAGGCAAACGTAGCTCTACCTTGTTAAAGGAGAATCATAAATATATTTTGATTCCAAAGTAACTCTCTTAGTAGTCAAAGAGAAGAAAATTAGAAGTTGTTTCTTATGAAAAGATAAATTCAGGTTCAAACGACTTGGTAACCAAATAACTGGATCTAAATATAAATGAGTACTAGAAACTCAATCATTCATTTATTTATCATTCGTTTCTACCAGCTTTATCAAAAATATTAATTTTTGGAAAAAGTCATTATGCACAGTAATAAATGGCCAGTTGATCATAATTGTGTCAACAAAGCTGTTGTATGTTTGCCCACTGAACTCTTCTACAGAATAAAATCTAAACCACATGAAATATTTGGTTATCATGATATCCAATTATAAAAGAAGCTATAAGTTCTTACATAATGTCCACAACTGCAAGAGATATTTGTCCAACAAAGTGGTCAATAAAAAAATCATTACATCTGCATGTGAGTAATACAATTAAGTCTGGGCCATAAGGCCTACATTTTTATAACCTCTAAACAGAAAATATTTCACTTGTATAAATCTGTTATAGTATGTGCTGAAATATGTGCTGACAATATAAGGTTATGAGTTTTGCCTTCAGTGGATACAACTGAGAGTTTAGATAATTGTAGCAAAAAGTAATATGCCCTTTCCATATTAATTCACAATGGATTATATTATATTTATAATAGTGTATTATATGTCAAAACAGTTTAGAAAACGATAACAGCAGATAATATAGCTATCTTATATAAAACAGGGATCATGATTCAAGAAAAGGCTACTGGGAATAAAAGGTCTTATTAGCAATTAAAAAGTTCAGACAACTGTAATATGGTAGAATCTCTACACATTCCTTTTAGATGCAAATGTTTACTGAAGTAGTTACCTTTAATAAACCATTCTACAAAATTAATGACAGAAAAGGATCTGGTTAAAAAGATGAAACTTTTGAAAAATGTATCCAGTGATTAGCCAACCAAGACATGTCATAAACAGGACAATGAGCATCAGTTTAGCAGTAACCGTCTGTCAAGATACCCTACCATAGAGCCACTCCATAAAAAAATTTGTGTAGACCTTACAACCCTCCAGAGTTTATCTCCTCAATTAGCTCTTGGAGGAGAGACAGTGTTAGGCAAGAGCATAGACAACCCTTCACACATATACATACACACACACACACACACACACACACACACACACACACACACACACACATTTATTTTTAGCAAACTTTATTCAGCTTAAGAGAGATAAAATATCAAAAGCATACAACTGTGTAAAATAAATGCTGTAGTCTGAAAAATATGATTAAATTATTTCCTGTTTAAAACAATTAGTTGTATAAGGATACACTTCTTGGATACAGTCTGTAATGTTAGACTGAAATACCTACATTTTTGTTTTACTTGTGTAAAATACTCACTAATAGTAGATGTCTGCTTGTAAAGAGGAAAGACATTTGAAGGGAATTCTGTACACATGACATCATAAACAGAGTGTCATTCACAAATACAAAATGCTTTGCTAAGTCGAAGTTCCTAAATGGCAAATGGTGCTATACTGCCATCATCCTGGAGTTCTGTTAAAAAAGGGTTTAAACTTAAACTGAATATGGTAGACACCCTTACCTGACCCCAGCATGTTGTAGCCTCTTAGTTTGAACAATTTATCAAAATAATAATGGGGAAGAATGGAAAAGAATTTTAAATATATTACAGCTCTCTGTGGATATTTTACATATTTCAAAACATCAAATAAATATGATGTAACTTTCTCAAATGCATTGTATTTATCCAGCAATATTAAAACAAAATCAGTAGGAAACAATGTAACATGCAAATACATATTTCTTACAGGTACAAACAAAGGTGACATTGATCTGTTGACTGCCAAATCTGAAGTATGATATATATTAGCAATATCAGCACATATTTTATCACCCACATTTATTAATGAAAGTGATGGCAGCTGTTTGTATTCAGGGGTTCACTGTTAAGATTAAGGAATGATAACACATCTAAGAGTGATATATGCTAGAAATGGCATAACATGAAATAAATTAGTGAAAATAGAAAATGATTATGACATTTAGTAAAACATTTATTCAAAAGTATGCTGGGATCAAGCGCCTTATTCTAAGTAAAAAGATAATTACTTTCTTTATTGTGTTTTCTGCAATTATAACTTGAGAAATTGAGAATAATTTGTATGAACAAAGATTTACTTCACAAAAAAGAGAAGCATTTTAAAAATGAAGACAAACAATCATCTGCAAAAACCTTGACAGAAATCGTAAAGAAGTTGGAAGCGTGAACAGGTTCCCCCAAAACTTTTGTGTATCTTTAATTCATTATTTAAATTTCTATTCCCTTCTTTGGCTATTGATGTGGAAAATGACTGATCAATTTATACATTTGGCTCAAAGAGAAGCAATAGCTATTAACAGATACTTTATCTGAATAGTGTTACTTTCCTAACCTTGATATAGTTAACAACATTGACAAACTTTTGTCAGAAAAAAAAATCTATTTGAATAATGCATTGAGTTGCATGCTCATAAAGTGCATGCTCATAAAACTGCAAATGTTGAGATACACATATAAATAAGTACAGTCACTGACCACTAAAAGGCAGTCTATTTAAACTACATAGTAACCCTTTGTTGCCTATTAAAAGCCTCAGGTTTCTTTTTATGCAGTCCTTTAATATAAAAAAAATACTCATGAAACAATGCATTGCCAATGTCAATATTTTACAAAGATTTGTAAACAAGCCGTGATCTGCTAGAAATGAAAAATAGCAACTCTGTTGCTATGTCTGCAAGCAGTTGTGAAGAATAGCTATAAATAAAATAGTCTTGCTTAGAATATTTCATCCACTTTAAATCAGAATGTGTTTATCTAACATCTATGCAATGTTTATAATGCCATGCATCTAATGCAAGAAACACAATGCTTTACTGAATTTCAAGTAAAAATAATTACATTATTATGAAAGAAACCTTGTTTCTACAATATGAGGACAAATCTTGATAAACAAAAAGCATCATGTGATTTGCAATAAACCAACTAATTTAAACTGCATCCAAGAAATCAAGATTTTTTGAGCTAAGAAAAAAAAGAAACATCTTCACTGTCACAGCTCTGTGTGACCTTGTTTTTGACAAACCAATTTGATGCATTGTATTTGTTTGGAAATAAAAATTCATCTCCACCACATACGCGTGCAATAATTCTGCTAGTGTTTCATCAATTGATTGAAGTGGGGAACTTTTAGCGTTGTTCCATTCTTTAAAATGTAAATAAGTAGAAATAGCATCTTGCCCAAGAGTCTGCATACAATACTTTTGTTGTAAATGATTTAAGGAGTCCCTTTACTGCAGTGTGTAGATTTTGCAAAATATGCTGCATCATTGAGATATCTTGTGGAAATTTGACAAAGTGTAACAGACTGAAATTTGCAAATGCAATGCACAGTCCAATTTTCCAACTGAAAAAATATGTGAACATAATGATTGTAAACCCACTGTGACCTGGATGAACCTAAATATTTTTGACAAAAGAGTGCCTACGCATTCTGGAATTTTAACTGCACTGACATCAGTATGCATGTCAGTAGACATAAAAAGAGCACTTGAGAATTAAGGGTCATTAAACAAAGTTTTACTAAATAAATCAACATTTTGAGTTTCACCTGGAATGGCCTTAGATGGCAAAGTATGCAAACTAACAACAACATCTGAAGCGTTTCAATGTTACATATTATAGAGGGGAGTGTTACCCACTGATGATACTGCTCTGCAGACATTTGTTGAAAACAAATAACTTTACTTAGAAGAGCCCACTCCTCCCTCCATACCATGCGTAATCCATACAATTGTTAGGGCTCTCCATCATTCACATGGCTATTTCCAGTTTGTTTCCTATCTTGCAAAGCTTAATGATCCCACTGGTAAAATTCTGAATAACCATTGAACTACATTTATTTTCTGAAACAACACGCTTGTGGTATTTCTGGAGTGTTGTGGAAGCAGCAGCAATGTCCTTTAGGTCAAGCCGCTTGTTTCTCCTTATATACAACTCCTATACTCCTATTGCTGCAAAGTCAAGGTTGTAGAAGTTCTTTAGGGTAAACTTTTCTATTGCCTTCTGTAAAGCATTAGGATTAAACCCATCCAACATTACCTGCATTCCACAATAGTCCGTAACATATGTCAATAAAAAAAGGTAAACAAGTGAAAATGTAGTAGTTTACCTAATCTTGGCTTAGATGAAGAGATTTTAGTTATGTAAAATTGAAATGAATAGTAATGGCATTTGGCATTCATATTCAGATACAAGATGAAATATATGCAATTTAACTCAGTACACCTTTTAATGTTAATATACATTTCATCAGTATAAATGTTAGTTGTTTTGAAAATTAAGTAAAGAAATGTTTTGACAAGAACTCTTGTTGAAGATACATTGTATGACTTTCTGGAAAATAATTAGAGAAAACATAATGACAATATTCTAAATAAGCAAGGTAGATACAATGAAAGATGTTGTCTCTGGATGATGTTGTCCACATAATCTTTAACATCTGACACTGTTTTTATTTAGCTATATAACACCACAATTTCTGCAAGTGATTTTCCTGTCACAATGCTGCTGAAATATATTTTTTTTTAATCACCATGATGTCCTGTAACTTATACAACAAATGGCTGTTACTCTACTGAACAGAAAGGTGTGAAAGTGTGTCCTATTACCTAGTTTTACTGCTGCTTTGCAAATTTTAAGCTTATAAAGTGATGCTTATCTCAGCCAAGTGAGTAGTTTTATGTCAGGAAGCTTCTAACACCGACAATCACAACCAAAGAATCACTTCAGTTGGAAGTGATCTCTTCTACATCTTGGTGATGGCTAGTCTGCCAATGAGAAAAGTTATCTAGAAATCATAAATACATCATATCCATTGTTTATTTTCTATTCTAATTTCATCACTTAGCATGTTTTCTTTGATGCATGCAATGCAGTTATCAATGTTTCCTAGGTATTTCTTTCAGAAAAGTATTATATTTTAAACTCTCAATGTGATTTAGTTACAGCAAAGTGTAGATGGATCACTAAGTGCCTCACTGACAGAACACATTTAGTCAAAATAGGGGAACCTGCTTCTAACAGCAGACCTGTATCCAGTGGTGTTCCACAGGGATCCATCCTGGGACCTCTACTGTTTGGAATCTATTTCTCTCAATTACAAAGAAAAACTAAAGGTCTGTGGCTGACACAGTTTGCTGATGACTGCAAGCCAGGAGCAGTCATAGAATTTCCAAATGATGTTAACATCCTACAAGAGGGTCTTCCAAAAACAAATGATTGGTGCCAACGTCACGGCCTTAAACTCAATGTAAAAAATATGTATGATCATTGCTTTTGGTAAGAACAATGTTCCTGCTAACTACCACATCGATAGCAACAGCCTAAGTACACACTCAGTGGTGAGAGAGCTGGGCACACAGGTTGACAGCAACCTTTGATCACCATGTCTTCACAGTGATAAGAAGGACATTCTGTATTGCTCATCTCAGAAGTAAGGGCATTGCCTCCAAGAAAAAAGGTTATAACCTCTGTGTACTCTTCACTCATCACGCCAATAATTGGATACAATGCCCCTTTTTATGTACCTTTCCAAGCATCTGCATCAACTGGAGAAACCACAAAGGTTCCTCATAGTGAAAATCCAAGGTCTTCAGCATCTGTCCTATGTGGAGTATCTGAAATCACTGCCACTCTATTCTGTTTCAGTCTACTCAGAGGTGATCTCTGCCTTGCATATAAGGCAATCTCTGACCCTGCTTTACTGTAAATACTGCATATCTGCAAGTCAAATGGTACACATGTTACTCACTCTAAAGACCTTAACCTGGTATGTTACATTAATAGAACCTGCTGGAGGGACAGATTTGTCTCCCAGAGGTTACCACACCTTTGGAACAGATTCCCACTTCATGACAAACAGAGCACCTCATTGGCCCTCTTCAAAAGCAATCTAGATGATTGGATGTGTAGCCGTAAATTAACCCTGGGGTTCCACCTGTGTCCCTCTTGGAGACAGCATTAGGTGCTGATTGTGGAAATAAGGGTTTAACTTGGCTAGGCTTTCAAGAGCCCTAGGGCCATTAACCTAGTAACTTCCCATGATCCTATGAGCCTGTACTCAGACTGTGTTCATAAAGTAGGCAATATTTAATCTTTAGATATGTGAGCGCAGTTTCTCTATTGATCTCACATTATACAATTGTCTTTTTGTTGGCTTGTGGCAATTTGGGTTCCTTTTCTCTAAGTTCTTTGCCAGAGTTTTACATGCTCAATTGCATCAGAAATCAAATGTTTATCTTTTAAGAATTGATAAGTTTTATTTTTCCAGACCTCCGAACTCGTGATGAATTTTTTTGAGGAAAAAAATCTATATATCTGCAGGGCATCCAGCGTCTTCATCACACACAGTGGAACCTCACTTCCTCAATTTCTTTGGCTGTTTGACCCTTCAGCACACAAAATTACCTACTGATTATGATCAAATCTACCTGGTTTGTTTAGTCTCCATCGTAGCGATTATTACCTACTTCTAAACCTGTCTTATTCACCTATCCTTTTCTTGTTTATTTTCCTTTTTTTTTGTTGTTGTTTCTCTTTTACTGCACCTAATTATATTATCACATTAGCCTTTGCATGGATCTCTTTTTTTTCTACTGTAATTTTGCTGTACTTTAATCTCATGTAACACAGTTTTCAAGTTAAATTGAATTCACGTTTGTTTTTTTTTTTTTTTTCTTGTATACCACTCTTGTAAGGAGTTTAAATCAGTGGTTGGTTATTTTCTGAAGGAATAAAATAACACTAGTAAAATATTCTTAATTAAATCTATTTATCCTTACTGGTCATATTCAGTATAATGAGTTTTTAGTTGCAAGTGGATGACAACTGTTGCTTAGACTGCCAATTTTTCATATTTAATGAGGTCCACTTTGGAATGTGAACTTTACCAACCTATTATTTTTCAGCTAAGAGTAAAGTCTCAGAAGATGTATATTTCTATGCTGGATATGTGGTGAGTAGGCTTGGCAGGATGTGATACATTTCTCTATAATTGAAATAAAAAAAATGCTAAGAGTTTTTCACACCCATCATCTTCTGCTCAGGCAAATTTACATATAATGCATTTTTTTAAGTTTATTTTATTTTTTCCCCAGAATTCTAGTAATCTGTGGATGACTGAGGAGACCCTAAATGTTTTTTGTGCAGAGATGGTTGCATAACTCCTGGAGTGTCTCACGCCTAAAGCTAGAATTCTCTCCTGTAAGGATATGTTGCAGCATAACACTTTGCAGAGCTGTGCACAAAATTACAAAGTCAAGTATTTAAATCTTTATGCATGTCATGGTGTCCACCTAATGCAAAGATGCATAACCACATGTTTTATTAAGAATGCATTTAGCAACTAAACCTGGAACTTTAGGTTCCATGTATGTATGTTTTCTTAATTGGTTTCAGAATTTGTTTCTAAATATTTTTGACTCATCCATGATACATAACTTCATGAATTACTTCAAGTCATTATACTTGAAAGGTATTGTTGATGCTCTAAATATAACTTTAACAAATGATGATACATAAAATGCTTATCATTAAATATTAATGGCTTAAATAACATTGTCAAAAGAGCTGGTTTAATTAAATTCATTAAAATGCACAGAGCTCAGATAATCTTCTTTCAGGAAACTCACTTGCTGGAGAAGGATTTGCAAAAATTATCATTTAATGGTTTTACAGTTCTCACGGATTCCTGCTTTAGAGCCAAAAGGAGAGGTACTCTTATACTATGGAATAATACTTATACACTACCAAAAATTTTAAACACCTTTTCAGATAAAGATGGAATGTAGTGTAGTAGTGCTAATGCAAAGGGAGAAATTATTCTGGCGGGAGCTTTCAATTGCTTGTTATCAGATGAAGACACCTCTAAAAATAGTAAGGTTATACTAACGACACAAGCTAAAACAGTAAACAGTTTTATAGCCTCAAAGAATTTTAGAGACATACATAATTTAAGAGTTCAAATTTCATTTCAATACACTCATTATTCTTTACGATTTGGCACACAAACTAATATGGATAAGATTTTTGTATCTAACACTCTTTACTCTAAAATAAGTGATGTTGCGATACAGTCATGTCCACTCTCTGACCACAATGTCTTTTTGTTCAGCTTGACTGTGAAAAAAGATGATATGATATTTTTTCAAAGAATCCCAGCCTATGTTAATAAGGTAAAAGGTTTAAAGGAGTGGTTATTAAAAGACATAAATGCATTTATGGAAAACAACAATAATGGTGAAGTAACAGATATCATACTTTGGGATCCATTACAAGTTAACATCTTTAGTGGAGTTAAAGCTTGCTATTTTCAAAGGAGAAAGGAATGGGACAAGGAACTTTCTGATTTACAAGCCAAAATAGATAAGTTTAAACTAAATTTAAAATCAAATGGTAAAGCAGTACTTACTGAAATTTCTAAGCTAAACCACAAATATTTAGAAATATTGAATCATAAGGTTGCTATAAGCTTAGAAAAGATTAAACTACAGTCCTGTTCAGTAAACCCCAGACAATTACATAAACTAGCTATCAGATCCAAACAAATTAGTAAACAAAATCACATTAATGAAATTGAATACAAGAATAATAACACAGTAAATAGAACAACTGATTTAGGAAGTATATTAGAAGCCTTTAGAAATCATTATCGATCAATCAATGACATGCAATCTCCACTAGATTTAGATGATGTGATAGATACATTTCTACAAGAAAATATCACGACTAAGCTATCAAAACAACAAAATAGTACCCTAAATAAACAAATAACCTTAGCAGAAGTGAAAGATCAAGTTAAAAATCTGAAGGATAATAAAGCCCCAGGGTTAGATGGGATAATCCCATAAATATATAAAATTCTGCCAGAGCACACAATAAAGTTATTATTAAACACATTCTCCATGGTTAAACAAGACTTAATTTTCCCTCCCTCGTGGAAGCACTCAATAATTTCCCCCATTCTGAAACAAGGAAAGTACCCCCAACTATGTGTATCCTATAGACCCATATCATTGTTAAATATTGATTATAAAATGTTCATGTCTATCCTGGTCAAAAGACTAAAGAATATATTACCCAATCGAATAAACTTTGATCAAACTGGCGCTATCTTACATAGAAAAGTACATGACAATATTATTAAGCTACTATCTCTAATAGACATTGCAAACAAAACCAAGAAACAATTAATTATTATTAGTCAGGATATTGATAAGGCGTTTGATTCCCTTAGTTGGTCATACTTACAAAAAATCTTTAAAGAATTTAACTTTACTTCAGATTTCACTAAATTGATATTAAATATTTATAGTGATTCTAAAGCATTTGTTAAGATTGGTTCATGTCTATCATCCCCAGTACAAATTCATAAGGGAACTAGACAAGGTTGCCCTCTGTCCCCATTATTTTTCACTTTATCAGTGGAACCTTTTTCTTCATTTATTAGAAATAACTCAAATATCAAAGGATTTCAAGTTAATGAGGGATACTGTCCAAAAGTTCATCTTTTTGTTGACAATATTCTATTAACATCCAGTGACATAGAAGGCTCTTTACAACATATCATGAATGCCATAACTCTATTTTGAAAAATCTCAGGGCTCAATTTTAACTAAAATAAAACCATCAATAAGAAAATAAATAGCAATTTGCAAAAATACAATACATTCAACTGGGAAAACGACAAGATAGATTATCTAGGAATAAGTATTAAGACTAAATGGAATGAGTCTATTAAATTTAACTTCACTAAAATGGTAGCTATAATCAGTGACTTGCCTAAAAAGTGGAACAAAATGTTTTTCACCATGGAAAACAGACTTACATTAATAAAAATGATTATTTTGCCCAAGATTTTATTTTACACGCAATCATTGATTTAACCTCCTCCTACTAACTTATCTGTGGTTCCCAAAGAAACCAAGAATAGCCAATAAATGGCATGCTAAAGCCTGGGACAGTAATGGGATTGACTTTCCCAACATAGAATTATATTCCAAATCTGTTATTGTTAACATAATACTACACTGGATTTCATCCACATACACCTCTAGCTGGAAACAACTACATGAAATACATATAACATCCTCTGAGAACTCAGAAACCCAGTTTAAGAAAACCTTTGGAATTAACAAAATATTTTGGATACTCCATGAATATTGCTTATATAATAAGAAATTTAGCCACTTCTCACATGGTATAAACCAAATATTTTATATTTTCAAAAATATAATTGACAACAATTATAGTCTAAAGAACACCTTTTTCATTACATTTCCCATAGCTTATACACCAGATTGCCTAGATACCTTCAATATCAATAAGATGCTGAATCTTAAAGAGAATAATCTAAAGTTTTGGCACCAGTTTATAGGCAAAAAGAACATCCAACCAATGGACTTTCTCTTAGCCAGATATAATGTCTATCAAGATAATTGGCTCTGTATTCAATCTTTATGACAGTTTGTTGAAAATAAAATGAGAGTGTCAGTAAATCTGGAAACTCATATTATAGCAAGATTGATACAACTATTCATATGGTGCAGTTCAATGAACATTGAACATAAATTAAGCATATCACCTGTATATAAAATCCTACGAGAAGACTTGATTACTTTTGACCAAAATTTTTGGAATTACTCCATAAAGATTAATGGTGAACCTTTATCTAACAATAATAAGAAACAGTTATTGAATTCAATAAAAAACACTTCATCATCTTTATATTGGAGACTATATACCTGGAGATTTATTCATAGATGCTTTTACACTCCACGCAGAATTGACCTTATAACCAAGAGTAATGAAAGCAAATGGTGGAGGTGTGGTGATATTCTTTAAGCCAAATGGGTTCATATGTTCATTGAATGTAGGACTCTCACACAATACTGGAGTGATTTTAGACATTTCTCAAAAGCCCTGTGGTCTGACAACTGTCGAATTACTAGCTCTTTGATATTATTCAATGTCCCTACCACAAGTGTAATTCCTAGACATCAGTTACCTGTTCTTTGGTTAATTCTAGCTATTGCTCGAAAAATAATTACATTGAACTGGGAAAATAAGCAGGATCTTATGCTTACTGAGTTTATTTCAATATCAAAATCTGTATGTAAAAAAGAAATGTAAACTATTTATCAGAAATCATCAAATGTAACACACAAAAGACTAGCATGCCAAAAATTGGAGAGCTTGTTAGATAAATATTGATTACCTTTCTTGGGTAAAACAAATGTTTATCATGGATGTTTGCATATAGTGTAAATAGTTATTATGTTTTATATTGTTTATTTTTAATGCTTTATGTCCATGTTTATTAACAAAATTTAATAAAAATGTTTTTGGAAAAAGAATGCATTGGTGCTCCTTCTACATGGAAGGGAGGGGTTCCATAATTTCTATTTTTGCCTGAGTGAAGGAAATAATCATCAGAAATCGGCAACATTCTCCTTGTCTAAGCTTAAAAAATTATTAGCTGATACAGTGGGAAAACAGAGAAATACAGTTTGATACATTTAACAATGTGTGGATGTCCTTCCCTTTATGGTCCTCATGCTGGTATCCATGCCCTTCTTGGTATTGTTAAGGGATGGCAAATAACATTGCTTCTTCTCAGTATGTTCAGATATATCCAGTTTGTAAATAGTACACTACTGTAGATTTTATTATTTTTGTATGATTTTATTGGCAGAAGATGGAATGACTGAAGAAAAGTCATGACTGTGTGTCTATTATTGACCTAATATAATTTCCTCTTGAAAAAATAAAAAGCAGTCTACTTCTTTAGATTTATTTATAGTTACCATTTAAAAAGTTCTGAAAGCAATTCCTTATATAAAAGCATAAAGCTTTGAACTCAATACCCCAGATCATATCACCTTTTCTCTACCAAGTTTAACATAATTCAAATGTAGGGCATTGTGCTACTGCTCATATTGTAATAAAAATCCACATTTATATGAAAAATTAGTTTATGGTAAGTCTTTATAACTTAATGAATAACTGCACCCGCTGTTTCAAAATGCCATTATTTGCTGTGTTTCTATAGAAGCAACTACTTTTAATGTAGAGTTGAGGTTGGTCATTAGACAAGTTGGGTGTTTCAGTTCCTTCAGACAAGTGTAGGTTTTGTGACACCTTTCTTTGTGATGATAGTACTACACTGTGAATGGTAGAGTAATTGCACTTCTTTATCAAGAAATGGATTCTTTTGCTTCTTTTAATGGGTCATATTCCAGTAAACCTCGGGGAAGCTGACTATAAAGAAAATGATCAACCAATATTAAAAATGTATTCCTTGTTATACTTGGCATTCCTAGACGTAAAACATGCTAACAAGGATCTTATATTTAAACAGATTCTCAATAGCTTTTAGTTCTAGGATCTATGATCTTTTCAAACATTTATTCATTAGAATCATATCCATTTCTCAAATAGTTGTTAAAGTATTTACATGTTTCCAACGAATTATTAAGGCATTTTTTCAGCCTTGAATGTCAGAGTGACTGATAATAGCTAATCTTGGGATTAAGCTCCCAGATAAGAACAAATGCATCTTTAACATGCTCATCTAATGAAGTGATGTGCATAGCCACATCATGGTCAAAGGGGGCCCTAGGCAGGGTAAAGGATCACCCCCTCATGCATACAGCCATTGCAGTGACCCATTACTTGGCTATTTCTCTCCAGTTACCATAAACACTGCTCAAACCTGTTAATTTGCACACTATTTTCTTTTTTTACATTTTTTTAAATTTGGTTTTAAAACAATACATAAATCAATTATAAAACATATGTCTATTTATATACTTATTTCTTCTTTACTTCTACAATGATTACAGATACTTGAAGGTAATTTAAAACTTTTATTTCAAATTTTATAGCATAAAAACTGATAGCCATTTGCTAAGTAAAATAATACAGTTTTACAATGAAAACAGACTTTGCATGGACACCAGTAGCCTTGTCTGCCCTTGAAACACTCATTCATTGAAACTGTATCGAAACCTGCATACATGGAAAATGCATCTGGTCAGTGGCAGATTAAATGAACCATGGGACCACTGAACACATTTCTTTGGACCATATATAAAGAGTGTTCTTTGATTCACATTTCTGATTGTATTAAATTGTATTTCTTATTAATACAGCAGAATCTGTTTTATATTTGTAATTTTCGACATTTTTCCAGTAAGCAATGAAACAAAACACATGAATCAATAATGACAAAACTACTTTCTTTAGAACATTTCAACATAAAAGGCCACTCAGACTGCTGCCATTATATTCCATTAATATAATTCAATGTAAAAGTTATCTGAGTAATTCCACATTAAGAGAACTATAACTAATAAAGAGGTTGCTGCTGGAAAATAACTCTACATTTCAGTTTTTATCTATAAATTCAGTGCCTGCTGCTCTTGAACAATAACTTGCCTATGTTATATTAAAAAAAATAGGTATGCTGGTGATGTGGAAAAGGGAGTGGCTAAAATACTGACAGCAAGTTCATAGTCACCAAGAATCTCATCCAAAGAAGGACACACTCTGTTGTGCATCACCCCTTCCCCCAACTTATGCTGCACAGTAATGTCATCAATCTATCTACCTGTTGTAGAGAATTCAAGGGCTTCTGTATTAAAATAAAATGTGCTACATGTGGCAGCATTGACACTGAACAGCACAGCTCTAAAACCCAAGGATTGACATTGCCAGACTGTAATTCTTTGTGATTTGAAAAAAACAAAAAAACAAAAACAAAATAAATAAAATTAAAGGAGACATGTCAGTTGGTGTGGAGGTTTAAAGAACTTTCATGCCAATTAAGATTCAGGTATGACTCTAAGCAAAGTCAATTAACTAGTCAGTGCACCTAAATGGGGTATTACACACATGCTGAACCTGTGCACTGATGGGATCCATGCTCTTCCCTTTATGGCACTCATGTAGGTGTCCATGACCTTCTTGGTATTGCATATCTCCCCAGTACAGTAGTTGTGTACTTTCTGGTGCTCTTTATATCTCCCTGTTGCCATCTTCTAGTTAAATCTAAATCTCCTGCAGTTTCTCAAACTGACATTAGGACATTGTCCTAATGCTGAGGTTTCTGGGGCTTACAGAAGTTCTACTGCAATGTCCTGTTGCTTGCTGTGCTTTCACCCATAAGATTCTAAAGCTGGGGCTGTTTTTATAGCAAAGCCAGGCCTCCCACCAGCAGCACAGGCCACCCCCATGATATAATAATAATGGAGCTTATTCATGGAATATATATATATATATATATATATATATATATATATATATATATATATATATATATATATATATATATATATATGGGTTTACTTCTAATGATTGAAATGCCACTTATCTGATTAAGACTAAGACGACATCGCTGAAATTGCATTTAAATGAACACTTGGATCACTGACTGAAAACTCTAGGTAAGTAACCAGTTGACAACCATGATGAACTTTGCCCTTTTCCCCACTGTAGTGCGATCTGTCTCAAAGTTGGTAGATTTAGTTAGGGGGGGGTGTGGGGATGCACCCTCCTTCACCCCCACACATGGTATATATATGGGTTTACTTCTAATGATTGAAATGCCACTTATCTGATTAAGACTAAGACGACATCGCTGAAATTGCATTTAAATGAACACTTGGATCACTGACTGAAAACTCTAGGTAAGTAACCAGTTGACAACCATGATGAACTTTGCCCTTTTCCCCACTGTAGTGCGATCTGTCTCAAAGTTGGTAGATTTAGTTAGGGGGGGTGTGGGGATGCACCCTCCTTCACCCCCACACATGGGTGAGTTTAATTTGATCGGGCTTTTATTTTACTTTATGGTGTGAACAAGTTGTTACTCACCTGGAGTTTTCAGTCATTGATATGCATGTTGATTTAAATGTGATTTTGGCGACGTTGTCTCGGTCTTAAGAAAGTTGGGTAAATGAGATTTCAATCATTAGAAACAGACCCATATTTATATATATATATATATATATATATATATATATATATATATATATATATATATATATATATATATATATATATATATATATATATATGTGTGTGTGTGTGTGCGTGTGTGTTTTTATATTATTGAAGCCAGGTTCTGAAGATCCACTGATTTTCTTGTTCTTTTCACCCTTTTTCATGGTGCAACACTTAATGGCTTCTAATTCTCAAATTATTCAGAAGATTGAGAAACGCAGGCACTGATCAGTTGAAGTCTGGCAGGGGTATGACAAGTTGGACAGAATTCTGAGGATCCTGAAATGAAGCCCATTTGATCTGTGCACTTAATTATACACTAAGGACAGCCATTCCCCCCGCAAACTGTTCTCTTTGTCCAGATGTTTCCCTATTAATCTCATTACTCTGCAATGCCCTTCTCCATCATGGTATCCTGAAGCCTGAGGCAAAATATTCATTCAGTGCTTTTGCATTTCACAGTCTTCTATGATCTCCATGTTTGGTCAAGTTTGCTAGTCCTGCCCCTGTCTTGCTCTTTTTTTGGATAGATACAGTACATAAAACGTCATTGTCTCTGTTTCTGACCACTGCTACTAACACCCTTAAAAGTAACAAATTTGTTGCTGTCACCATATTTCTGCATTCTATTTACCTGCATGTCCAGAATTCTAGGCTTTCAGGTACAGTCTTAAAGTAAGTCGGTGTATCCTTCATGATTAGCTCCCACTTTCTCTTGTCTATAATGGAGTGAGGAATTGCACAGTCTACTATTTGTAGATTCCCCATGAGTACTTCCTGTCCTTCATATCACACTCCTTTTCTCTAGCTTCTACTTTCTTATTTTGTTCTCCTGATGTATCTTGGGAAATGGTAAAAAAATGTGTGCCATTACACTATATCTGATGCCTTTCCTTTAACTTAAGTACCTGCACATAAACTTAGGTTCTGAACTTGTCTGCTCGATTGGCCCATTCTAGCTTTAGTGTTCTTCGTCTACTTTGAAGTAACATCTGATACCCTTCCATATGCAAATTAATAACTAGCATGCATCTCTCTCTTCTCAGTCATTCCTAATCAGGCTATTCCAGGGTCCTATCCCAGGTCCAGTCCTATCACACTGTCGGTGTGCATTGGCAGCATGAATGCAAGGAATCATACTAGTAAGTTTAAATGCTGACAGGCATTAATTGCCAACTTCTTTACATAAAAAAATACAGAAAATAGAAATGTAGACAGCTTATTACAGAACAGTGGAGGCAATGGCAGATTCATATTTTTGTTCAACAGCTGCAGAGGATGAATGTGAATCAGTAGCAGACAGACATTGAAAACACATGCATGTTGATGAGAATGAGGATGATAATGAGTACTAATCATTAGGGCGGCGCAGTGGTGCAGCGGTTAATGCTGTCACCTCACAGCAAGAGGTTCTCCGGTTCGATTCTCATCTGGGGTGCCTTCTGTGTGGAGTTTGCATGTTCTCGCTGCATTCGCGTGGGTTTCCTCCGGGTACTCCAGTTTCCTCCCACATTCTAAAGACATGCTTCTGGAGCATTTCTCCCCAGGCCTCCGCTGAAAACAGGATCTGTGGAACCTAGTTGGACTTTCCCGGTCAACAAATGTTAAATAAATAAAAAAATAATAAAAATGTCACTGGCCTGCTACTGATGTAAAAGGACAATAATGGCACAAGAGTAGCAACTACATTATGGACCGATGCCCTAAAGTTTAAATATACTTTTCTCATTCGATGATTCCTTGAAAATATTTCACATGTGTAAGTCAAAAGGGCAAACTTTTTCTTTCTACAGATGTTTTTACATAATGTCCTTCCCTACTTAATTCAGGCAGAAAACATGTCTTAATAAGCATGTAAATTACAATAGCATAATGAAAAGAAAGATAACACAGTGTTTGACTAAATCATGATGAAAGTTTCAGCTTTAGAAATTATATGCAGATGAAGGCAGATGTGATGTGACAAAGTCGTTTAAAAAATGATTGTTGATATTTCTTCTATGATTATGCTGGTTACATAATCCAAATGGTAAAATAATGCAAAAGATCTTTTCAGTTTGAAGTTAAAATGTCGGTGTAGGAATTGAAAAATGATTTTAAGATAGGGCAGCAGCAGCAAGGGTGATCAAACAGAGGTGGAGACTGTATTGTAGACATTAGATTTTAAGTTGAGAAAGTATGGAAAATTATTCTGAATAACCTGTAACCAGTTTCTTATTTTAGTAGTGCAGAAACCTTCTCCCAGACTCTTGGGTTTAAGACTTGAGGAGGGCAGGCACTGCAATGTTTGTCAAATGGCTGCTTGATTGGTTAGTTGGTTGAATTGTGTGTTTGTTTTTGTGCATTTAGAACATTGTGGAACTCAACATGACAGTTGAGAATAAAACAAAGAGCTGGTTGGTTTATCTGACAATTTTGGTTTCAGAGATACTGCAACGAGTTGCTTTTTTCAGGTATCGACTTCAAAAATGATTTGGATTAAAATGTAGGAGCTGGCTGTTTTAGTATGAGATAAGGTCTGACAAAAACTTAAGCATTAAAAAAGGATTGCTAGGACAGCAAACTGTATCTTTGCTGGCTTACATATCTATGTGCAGATTTCTGGAAAGGATTACAGTTCATGATGGAGACCTGGGACTCCAACTCTACAGCAAATATAATCAGGTCACGCAAAAGAAAATTATCTATGATTTCTCCAAAGATAAGTCATTGCACGTCAGGAAGTGGGGTGAGACTTAAGGTAGATCAAAATAAAAATAAACTAGAAGTATTTGAAGATAGTGTTTTAACTCACCCTTACTCAGACCATCCAATGGTATTGTGGCTTTGTTCAGCAGCACAAGAAACAAACAAGGCAGAAAAGAAAGTAAAAGTATTGACTATCTGTGTGGAAAGAGCTTATACAATTTAAGACTAAAGGAGAAATTGAACTCCCACAAAAATGTAAAAGATATTGTAAGACTTGTAGCAAATAATGGTTGCAGGGTATTAAATCTTCTAGTCAACACTGCATGTCAGTGATTGTACTGTTTCTGAGGTTTGAACCACCTAAGACAGATCTGACTTCAAATTCAGTTTATCGTTGGTATGCCAGAATTAACGTCAAATCACATGGTGGAACCATTGCACTTTAATAAGGCTTCAATGCAAATCTCTTTCAATAATTAACTTTACTTAGGTCAATTGATAATGGGAGTTATACTTTAAGCAAAGGTTTAACTTGTGAAATATCTCTACAATTGTGGTATATTGTGATAGTTCATTTTAAAAAAAAAAAAAGAGCAAACTTTAGTATTGCATAGTCTTGCATACTTAGTGCAGTAATGACACATTTGGTGACCTGTTGGCTAAACATATTGTTTCTTCATGAGAAGTTGTAGAAAACCTTGTAGTTTAAAATGTGGAGAGAAATGGGAAATGCACCCTGGGTATCACTTATTTGTCTCTGCTCGACAGTGGCACAGGAAAATAACTTTCTTGGGTGGCGTAAACCAGGGAACCTTGTTGCCTAGGTTTACCTAGGCCCTTGGGTTGATAGCCTAGTACCCACCTATGAACCAATGAACCTATAAGCAGCTTTCCTATCCTCAGCAGTTGTAGAATGGATCATATGGTCAGACATCATACAGTATGACACACACGTGAACATACACACAGTCTCACACACACACACACACACACACACACACACACACACACACACACACACACACACACACACACACACACACACGCGCACACACACTCAGTCACACACACGCACATACACACAGTCACACACACACATACACACACGCACACAAACACGCATTCACACACACACACACGCGCGCGCGCACACGCGCGCACATACACACAGTCACACATACACACACACATGCACACACACACACCCACACATACACACAGACACACACAAACATACACACACACACACACACACACACACACACACACACACACACACACACACACACACACACACACACACACACACACACACACACATGCACACATACACACACGCACAAACACACACACACACGCACACACACACACAGTCACACACACACACACACACACACACACACACACACACACACACACACACACACACACACACACACACACACACACACACACACACACACACACACACACACACACACACAAACACACAGTGACACACATGCATGTACAAGATGAATGCTACTTTGTATGGTGGGTCATTTGTCAAATGCCAAATGACAGTATACAATTGAGCCTTTTCTTAAATGCCAAAAAAATGATGTCTGTCAGAAATTTTGTTAAATTAGTTGAAATAGTTTACAATGTAAAAACATAAGATGTATGGTATTTATAAATATGCACATGCATTTTTGTGGACTGCATAAGAAATTATGTTAGTAATGAGGATTCTTCTTTACACTGCAAAAGTAAGAAAACACAGGGACACAGCCGGTCTAAGCTGATGAAATATTTGCTGGCATTACGGTTGTAAACATATTTCTTATATTTCAGATTCAGTTCTCAACTAAAAATTCAACTTCTTACTCACCATTAAACATTTCTTTATGAACTGACTTTGAGACTGAATGGTTGTGGTACTTCCAGCTTACTCATAACTTTTCTCATCTTGTTGTTATGATACTTAAAGCATGCTCCAGATTTTATATCACTATTCATTTTTTCCGGTATTCAGAATCTGTTCCACTATAAAAATACAATTTTATCTTTATGCTTTGTAGACATGTCACTCCAGGAGAAGGAGGAAAAACAAATCTGCAATTTGAATTCAGTCAATAACTTTGACTCTCAAAGAGTAAATAAATTAAGTACCAAAAATGCTGTAAATTAGTTGTGCTGTGTGTCTTAATACAAGGGTAAAAGTATAAAACATGTGACTCACATTCTCGCTGTCAGTGCGCATTGGCAGCATGAGTGCAAGTAATCGTACAAGTAATTCTAAATGCTGACAGGTGTCCATTATCGACTTCTTTAGAGAAAGACATGCAGAAAATAGAAATGTAGACAGCAGAGTGAACCCAGCTTATGACAGCACAATGGAGGTATTGACAGATTCATCTTTTTGTTCAACAGCTGCAGAGGATGAACCTGAATCAGCAGCAGACAGACATGAAAATAAATGTGTATGTGTTGATGATGATGACTTGAGTAATAACATTGCTGGCCTGCCACTGATGAAAAAAGACAATAATGGGACCAGGGTGGCAACTAAATTATGCCTTGATGCCCTGATGTTTAGATAGCTGAAAATAAAGTGAAATGTTTGACACATCTATATTAAGATGCACATTAGGGGATTGGGGTCATACTGTCAGTCTATTAATTTAAACCTTAAGCTTCTTAAAACATAAAAAGTGCTAGAATTTTACCCTTGGTGTGTTCTTATTTGAAGTCATATTTGGACTGTTGTTCATGGCTCGTATGTATACATTCCCTGTTGTGATCACTGCAACCTGTTTTCTTAGATGCACATTTTTGCTAACCTTTTAAATTCATGTAGAAAGCATTAAGCATGCTTTCCCATACATAACATCATTGTTTTAAATGCAACTTGCACCTTGTGTCTAATAAACAAGGGTTCCACACTGAATTAGATACAAAAGTTAGTTTGGAGACTGCTCTTTAAGTACAGAGCAAAATGTGAGTCAAACCATGCCAGTGGATCTTTACATTGTGTGCTACAGCACAATATATTATGTGAATTTCTTTCATTTTTATGATTGTTTCATTTGGTTAAATCTAACATCACTTTTATGTTTCTTGTAATAAACGTTGTATTAGTATAACATACTTTAGACTCTCTCCATTGTGCAGGGAAACAATTTCTAATTGTGCCACAGGTGACAGGGATTTAATAGTGGCTTGGAAATTTAAGAGCTAGGCAAGGGGTGGAGAGAGTGAAGAAATAAAAGGGCATGGCCCAATCTCCTTTCTCATTCAGGAAGGAGGGGTTCTGTATACTCGGGACACAGTTGGGGGTGCTAATATCCTGGTGAAGATTGGAAAGCTCACTCCTCATGCCTCACGGGGTGGGCAGTGATGCCTGTAGGGAAAACTCTCCTCTACTCCTCACTGGCTGAACCATTATGAATGGAGAAAACTAAAAAAAAAAAACCTCAGTCCTCTGTGATTCTGGTCTGAATAATGGCCCCTCACAGCCAACCTTATCCATGTTGCTGATGAACAAATGGATCACCTGGATGTTGAGGCTGATGATAAGCAGTGACAGCCAGTGCAAAGTGATCACTCTCTGTGAGCTTTTGGGTATTTATGATAGTTTCTTAGAATTTCATTCAGCTATATCGATAGTTTCTCAAGATCAAATCCTCCATGTGCCATGCTCTTCAGCCAACAGACCCGAAAGTACAAAATGCCAAAAACTGTTTTCATTGCAGTTTCAATGTGTGGTGGCAGTGATTCATTCATTTTGAGACACTTCCCATTACTTCATGTTTGTGTGAGTGTGGAATTGGTGTACATATCTTTGGAAGTGAGGGGACTTACCCCTTGCATGGAGGTGCAATCCCCATCCCCCAAAAAAGCACTTACAGAGTATTTTCCTTACTGTCCTTTTTGTACATTTATGTTCATTCCCTGTCATGTGGTGACTGAACCTTTCATAGTGGAAAACATTTATGATTTATTGATTTATTTTAATAAGAACTGAGCAAATTTTTACTTGTCTTATATTATTATTGCTGCATTTTTTATGAAAGTAAAGGACCCTTCTGAATCATTGACTGTTACAGTAATCAAAACAAACAAGCAAATAAGTAGGTAAATACAAAAATCAATTAGAGTAAAAGTAAATGTGATCAGGTATTAGCCCAAACAAAACGTTCTAAGAAACAACATTACAACAGCTTTAAATTACTGTCACATAATGTTACACAATGGATTTTCAAGAATTGTTACATATTGATTGCATTTTAACAAGACTTGACATTTTTGAGCAAAGTCTACTAAGAGAAAGAACCTATGTAGCAAAGGAGTGCCAAATACACCAAAAATATACCTTTTATCAGTTAATAAAATACAAGAAACGAGAGAATGTGCAAACAATAAGATCATGTACATTTTTGTATATGTCATGATCACACCACACACACACACACACACACACACACACACACACACACACACACACACACACACACACACACATATATATATATATATATATATATATATATATATATATATATATATATATATATATATGTTATAGAAATAATTTCCATGCCAGCTGCGCTGCATGCTTAGATTTCAACTCTTCAACATTTTATTTTTCTGATCAATGAGTCCAACTACAGGATTTACATCTTTAAGAACACACAGGATATACATTAAAAACTCTACACTTACATGATTTCAGAGCTACTTAAGTGGAAGACAGCAAGCAGTGTGTTGGCAACAAAGTCTATCTCCTTTGCTACCAGTCACCATTGGAGTCCCCCAAGGATCTATTTTTGGCCCCCTGCTTTTCTCCAGATTTACTAACAAGCTCTGTACTGTGGCTTCCTCTGCCACAATTATTCAATATGCTGATGACTCTGCAATATTGTGTGCTGCCAGTACCCTTCCTGAACTGTAGGTACTCACTCAATCATCCTTCCTCAAAATAGAGTCCTGGTTACCAAATTCCTGCTTATTATTAACCCCCAACAAGACAAAGCTCATGCTATTACATACTAACAAAACTACTATAAATACAGAATCTTTCAGATACTAACCAGAAATAACACTAGTATCACTCCCTCCCCACATACCAAATTACTAGGGGTTGAAATTTACATAATATAAGATGCAACATCCATATCTCTCAGTCAATTAAGAAAGTACACAAAAATAGGTAAACTATATAGGAACAGGCAATATCTCACAAATAGCACAAAAATAACTATTGCCTAAACTCATTTGCTCTCAACTCTTTTATATGCATCACCTGTATTTATTAACCTCAGGAAAACTGAACTGGTAAAACTGGAGGCCTGCTACAATATAATAGCTAGATATGCAACAAACTCTACACTGAGATCACACCATTGCGCTGCCCTAAGAAAACTACACTGGTTAGAACTTCCCCATCTCCTACACTTGTCTCAGCTTAACATGGCTTACAAAATCTTCTATCTTTCTGCAAAAACTCCATCATTACATGACTTGCTAGAGCCCTAATCCTGTGGCAGAATGCTGCGGTCAAAGACTAAGCCCCTCATACAAATCTCAACAGCACACAATCGTGCTGGAGAGTCTACCTACTCTCATTATATTGCTAGGATTTGGAACTCTCTACCTAGCAATATCACATCTAGCACTACATTAACTAAATTTAAACAAACACTAAAAACCCACCTTGCCACTAAATGGCTCTGCTCTTGCTCTGCCCCAGACTAAAAATCCTACAAACTCTTTGCTCTACATACAGCTGTTTTTTTATTTGTAATCTTCCTTCTCTTTTATCTTTAATTTAGACATAGTTTCTTTCTTTGTTCTTTGTGAAGCTTTTCTCCCCAGGCCTCTGCTGAAAATGGACATTCCGTCCAGTCAGACTTTCCCGGTAATCAAATGTAAAAATAAAAAAAATAAAAATAAATAAAAAAATGAAGCTACCACTTCTGCAAGCTAATGAAACTGAACACATCTCTGACTACATGTTCTCTTTTGAGTGAGAGATAAAGAGAAAGAGAGAGAGTTTAAATTTGAAATAGTTCCCCATTCTGTCAACCCATATGTGTTTTTAGAACAACAGAACTTTAGGCACTTTTTTTTAGTACATCCTTTGCATTTTCCATTTAAATACTCCTGCTTGATCTGGCTTATGTGCATGGAACCCATTCCACAATCACCACACTGGGCTTTAATATGGATCCTTCAGTAGAGACAAGGCCTGCCCTCTCTGCTCGCCCACTTGATTAAACAAATGTTGAAGGACATCCAATTGCCTAACTAACTAAATAACTATCTATATATCTATCTGTCTATCTATGTGTGAACGTATGTCATTTCATTTTAAAATTAACATATTCAAGCAAAATTTGAAAAACACAACTTATCTAAACCCATTTCATCTAAAGCTGCAAAACTAAAAAAATAAAATAAAATAAATATAAAAATGTTGTTTTAACATGGGGCAAGCCCTACTGCACCACCACACCCCCTAATGTATGTATAACAATTGCATGTTTGCACTACAGTGGAAGAAATAGAAGAAAAATGGAAATGCACCACCAGCTTGCACAATTCAGCACACTGTAATAAAGAAAACTGCAATATTACTTTTAAATCTTTAATAAAACTCATACCAGTAATATAACAATCGTAAAATGTCCTTATTATCAAAGTTACAACAGGTAAAAATATATTGAAGAATATTATTATATAATCCCCTGGATTCACGAATGCTCCATCCATGAAGAAGTTCTTGCACAAGTGTTCTGTGTCTGTGTAGAGCAGCAGCACACCTTGCATAATCATGAAGGCATGCTGCTGAACTCTCTACACAGATACAATCTGTGTACTGGTGCAGGAGACACTAAATATGACCCCTGTGGTCAGAAAGTACCGTACGGCACTTACTAAGCCATACTGGCATAATATTAGAGCTTAGCTCTAATATTATGCCAGTATTTCAGTGTCGTTGGACAGTGACGTGTAAAATAGAGCATTTCAGTGTCCACGGACACTGAAATCAAAACGGCACTAGGAAAGCAATACAGGGGGTGTGTCACAGCCTCTATGACACACTTACTGTATTGCTAAAGAACCGTACGGCACTTCTGCATTCTGCAGAAGCAGGAAATGTGTGCAAATGCACATATAACAGGGGATAAATCCCCCAAAAGTACAGAAGCACAGCCACAGCCCCATAAAACAAATAAAGCCCATAATGAACATGTCATGCATCAGCATGAAACGCACAGAATCCTGAAAGTCCAATCATTGCCATTATGTCACAAACACATTCCCAAGTAGTTGTCACAACACCACAATACACATCCTCATAACCTACAAAAATAATAATAATATATCCTTGTTTTTAATGCCCTAAGGGATGTTTAAGTGTAGCTAACTGGGTGTGCACATTACAGCTTAAACATCCCATAGGCACTAAATGAAAATAGACAAGTCAATAGTTCAAGCCATGATAGTGTAGTTGTTAGAGTTGCAACTTTATATACAGGCATTCATGGGTCAAGTCCTACAGCAGGCAACTTCTTTTATCATGTGGAAGGAGTGTTAAAAACTTACTTTAGTAAATGTAAATTATGTAGCAATTATTTTTTGTCAACCAGGGTAGTGTAGCAGTTCCAAAAGTGAGATGTCAGGGTAGAAAAGTTGTGAAACCCCATATAAATACATGTGCCCAATACAGTATAGCCACACAAGAATATAATGTAATGAAAGCATTTAGGAGATGTAATGGAAGGTAAATGTAAAATTATAAATGTGTATGTAAATATTTATTTTATATTATACAATGACTGGCCATTAACATACAAAAATTAGTACGCTAACTGGCCAGCCCATACAGAGTGCCCTTTGTAAATCCGAGAGTATGCAAATGGAAAGAGGTCCAGATGCCAAGACTATTTCCATTTGTGAATCACCTGTGTTTTATTTTTAGTCTGCAGAGATAGCAATGGGGAAATGAAGATCTCTGTTGCTTTTTTGAACATATCTTGCTATGTGTTACGAGTTGAAAAACTCGTGTAACATAGCAAGATATCATAAAAAAAATGCAATGGAGATCTTCCTTTCACAGAGAAAGGAAAACCTCTGGTTTACCTTCTTAACATATCTCACTATGATATACGAGTTCATCAACTCATATAACATATTGAGATATGTTAAAAAGCAATTGAGATCCTCCTATCTCCGTTGTTACCTCTGCACAGCACTGATGTACTGCGTAAGTGTGGGAAAACGTATCTTGCACATGTGCAGTACATCAGAAATGACCCAGGATACAGGAAAACTGTAGAAGGGCAGCATGGAGGCATGATACAATGACATTTTTTAAGAAAGGTGAATATTGTTTTTCTTAAATAATGTCATTGTATAATAGCAATAACCCATGGCTGGGTGTGGGTAAATCCAGCATTACCCACACCCAGCTGCGGGTTATTGCTTAAACATAACATTATATGTATGATATGCATAAATGTGTCTTAATCAGTTTGTATCCATCAGACCTTGCTCTGCCCAGCAACAATATAGTCAGCGCTGCCAAGTTTCACACTCAGGATGCTGTCCTCAGCAAGGAGACCAACGTACCACTACACCATCAGAGTTGTCAAAACTTGTTGTGCTTTAATGAACATATCCTGCATACAGGTAATTTAACATTAATAAAAAAAACAGCAGTCCCAAGTGTTGAATCTATGACCCTGAGCATTATAATCAAAAGTATGTACCACTACATCAGCTAAGCTGCTGGAATTAATGTTGTTTTTTCAAACATATCATGCAATAGAAGCACCAAACGGTCCTGGAAGCAACAGATGAAAACGGCTAAACAGAAAACTTTTTCACTCACAAGCGCTTTCACCCTCACTCAATTGTAGGGCTTTTTCAACTTGAAAAAGCACTACAACTGAGTCAGGGTGAAAGCGCTTGTGAGTGAAAAAGTTTTCTGTTTAGCCATTTTCAGCTGCTGCTTCCTAGACCGTTTGGTGCTCTTATTCATTTAATATACGGTCGTCTGTCTGCTTTGGTTATTTGTATCATGCAATAGAGGCATACAACATTAGGGGAAAGGCTTCATGGAACCCTTTGTGTATTGTATATAGACATATACACACATGTATAATGTAACTTTATTTACTTATATGGAGCTTTTCTCCCCGGGCCTCTTCTGAAAATGGGCTCATGTTGGCCCAGTGGACTTTTCTGGTAAATAAATGCAATAAATAAATACATTTTATATATAAATATAAATAAATAAATATAAATATAAATATAAATATAAATATAAATATATGTCTTCTATAGTTAGGGTGGGACTCTATTCCAGAGATATGTGAAATCCAGTCCAGGGTTTTGTGTGCTACAGCCATAGCTCTCAGGAGTACATAGCAGTTTCGTCAGGGTACTTGTTTTGTTTAGCAGACATTTTCTGACATATCCGTAGTCTGAAACTGCAATGTATTGTGTCATTACCTAGTGCCAGACATCCTCAGATCATCACAGTGCTTTACCAGAGGAATATTAGTTTAATGATACATAGACCAATATTATGTGGATCGCATACCTCTCAACCTCTTAATGCAAAAAATCTGAACAAAGCTTAAAAAAATGGGGGTACATATAGGGACATATTTTAAATATTGCTCTTATAAACTTAGAAAGTTGCTAGAGTGACAAGATTTGTTTTAATATACATTTTCTGACAGATTTGAAGTCTGAAACTCAAATGTATGTCATTATTTAGTGACTTCAATCCTGAGATCATCCCAGTGATTTGCCAGGAAAAAAGAGGTACAGGCCAAAAATATGAGCCAAAACTCTGGACATTTTGTGAAAATCTGTACAGTTGAGAGGTACTGAGGGCAGCTATGTAAATTCTTCCCAACAAGGCCATTTGTGAGGTATGGCTACAGGCAGTGTAGTAATGATACACTGCTGTGTAAACAGCCCGGCAACCTGGTGATATACTGGCCGGGGATCTCCTGTTTTTGTGGTATCTTTCTAACATGAGATGTCATATCCTTGTGTGTGCATACCTCTGACATTTTTAGGCAGGTTGTCCAGGTGTTTGACTAGAGGTTTCATCCTTTCTATGTAAACATGTTTTATGGCAAGTTATGTACATATGAGTGAAGTGTAATGTTACATGATAATACAGACTGTTTCAGAATACATTACCTTCAAACCATTTCCTCTACTACAAACCCCTCACCCTAACAACTTTCTCAGTATGTAAAGGCAATATTTACAACACATGCCTATCATTGCGTTTTGTTCCACTTTTATTTCTGCCCTTGTCCAGACATCTTGCTGTCAGAGGTTGGGAGTAATGGGTGTGGGTACAGAGTGCATTCAACTGTGCAAGCTTGTCCATTCTTTGTAAAAGCATACATAAGAAAACAGGATTACTGAGAATGACCACTGGCAACAGTACCACAAAGCACTTATATTCACAAAAGCCCTGGCACCTCTGCTACACATCCTTCAAGATGTCACTAATATGTTTAGTATATTCCACATAGCACTGTGACTTCCAGATATGTCAGTGGCAGAGCAGTGGGTGCCTCTGAGAAGCATAACATTTGGCATTGCAGTTATCTGAACATGGTCCTGTCAAAGGCAGCACTATACCTAGGGCAGTATAAGATGATCACCAGGAGAACATACTGGCCAGATCCAGACAGTATTAACCACACAAACACATAGCTCATTCACCCCTGCATATTGCGGACAGGCAACATTTTTTCAAGTATATTGGTACAGCCCTGCCAATGTGTGCTATACTGCTATTTCCATGCATACATTAAATGTTACTGCATTTGTGTGGGTATATGGGGGAGCACACCTGTCAACTGTACACATTTGCACAGACAATGCTGATATTTTCTTTACATTCTGGTTCTATTTACCATACTATAGTGCCCTGTCTTGGGGAGTGGAGACATATCAGTACAGAGGCCAGGTCAGATTGTACTGGCATACATTTGAGTTTCAGTCTTCTTACCCTTCATAGCCTTACTGCAATTGCGGGTCCTGCTGTGCTATGACTGTGTGAGTCTGTAGGAAGTTAACTCAATATTGCCGCTGTTTGTGTGCCTTTACCAGACATTTCTCTGTGGTTTTGTACAGCTGACTTGCTGTGTGGGTGTGAGGGGTGGTTATGGGACCCCCACCAAGACATCCAGGCCTGTGACCTATGACCCTCCTAGTTAGTTGTCCCCACACATATACTGCAGTGGGATTTGCCACCTTGGGTAGTACTGCATAGTGTGTGGAGGCCAGTTTTGGCCAGACAGTTCCTGGTGTCCCACATAGCTGTCAGTTGTGTGCTACTATCCCAGTAGGCCGCCCCATTCCCTTGCATGCATGCAGCATTACCAGAGATATGCTACCAGAACATACTATTCCATTCCTTTATTGTTAAGAAGACTGACTTACGTTGCACTTGCATCAGTTATGGGGACAGTGCTTAAGGGCTGCCTATGTTATATGCACACAGTACACTGCCTATACTCGATAAGTTACAGGTAATATGATGTGTGTGTCATCCATTTTATTGTGTGTGTGAGTCAGAGAGAGGTGTCAGTCCCTGGGGTCCCTACAGTGTCAGTGTGTGTGCTATACATTGCCTCTTTGCCAAGACGTGAACATACTGGGCATGCTTTCATCTGCCTATGGGGTTGGGCTCATGGGCCTCCTCCTGTGAGTCCCTCTGTGCCTGTGGGAACCTTAACAATGGTGGTAGACTGTGTGGCCCTTATCCATGCTGTTGCTGCTGCAGCTGTTTCCACAGGATCATATTGTGTAGCATGGCACATACTATGAACATGTGTGCACATGTGGCTGGAGAGTACTGCAAGGATCCACCAGGTATGCCAAGGCAGTGGAACCGTGATTTAAGCATCCCAAACCCATGCTCTGTAATGATCCTGGTTTGTGCATATGCCTCATTATGGCATTCTTGTGTGGGTGTGTGTGCATTTCTGATGGGTGTCATCATCCACAGCTCCAGTGCATAGCTGGCATCCCCCACCAGCTGGCCATAAGGGATGACCCACTGGCAAATGCCTGGTACAGCTGTGACAAATGCCAGATGTGGGAGTCGTGATAGCTTCCAGAGCTGCCAGCACACACATTCATGATAATGCCCTGGGCATTGCACACAACCTGTCCTGTACTGTGATCTTGGAGTAGGAATATTTAGTTGGAGGAGTGCAGGGGGTGAATCCCTCTATTATAGTTGGTTTTACTTGCTGCATTGTTTTTTTTTTGTCCTGGTGGCCAAGTGGTTCACTTCCCAGGGTTAGGTTTTGCGGTTCTGGGTGTTCAATGTTTTCAGGATTTGGTGATGTCATCTCAATAATATGGTCTTCAATGATGTGGCGCTTCAATCCTTTGAAGTAGAACCTTTTATATATATAGATTCTACTATGGTACTCTATCTTCTGCTCCTGAGTATGACCAGCTAGTCTTCCAGTCTCTGGCAACATGGCTCAGCAGTCTGTTTCTACCCATCTGGGGTCAGTCTGATTGTATTACATGTTCTAAGGCAGAGTAGTAACTATCTTATCCTTGCCTTCACTGATTCTGCCAAATGATACTGCAACCTTTGAGAGATGCAAATGCTTAAGAAATATGGTACCAAACCCATCGCATCACCTCGCTGTCAAGAAGCATCTTATTATTCATTTCTTTATTTGTTTTGTTGACTGGGATAGTTCCACTAGGTATGACAGTATTTTAAGAGGAGAACCAAGGAGAAAGCTCCACATAAAGTTTACATGACTTACTATATTGTTTTTTCACAAAAGTAATTCAGAGTATAACAAATGTACACAGTTCATGCAGAGTCATGTTTATCAAGTTACATTACAAATAATTCAAAGTATAATAACAATTCACATGGATATATACATCAGATTGCTCATATAGGTAGAAATGTGTATGTAAACTGAATGTTCAACAATTTATTTATTATTTATTTATTGACATTTGTTAACCGGGTTTGTCCAGATGGGGCCAGAGACCCATTTTCAGCAGAGATTGAGGAGAAAAGCTCTAGTTATTGACAGTTTACAATACATAAAGATTCAGTTTACAATACATAAAATTTCAGTTTATATACACATACACAATAGTAGTAAAACCTGTTTTTTTTTTTTTTGTTATGGTACATGTTCAGCAAATACTACTGTCAGAGCACTCCATAAAGGTTTTGAAGAGGTAGAGTAGTATATATGTTAAAGAAGTAGTATTTTAGGAACAGTACAATTTTGAAGTGTGAGATATGAGAATGCATGTTTAAGGTGGAAAGGGTAGCAGGAGGCAGAGTAAGATGCTAATGCAAAATGAGGGAAAAATTGGAAAAAATTAGGATAAAGGATAGTAGTGGAGTTAGGTAGGGTCATGACAGGTCCAAGTTTTGGTGTTAAGTAAGTGAAGTCAAAGTTCTTTTTTAAAGTGTATAAGGTGGGTAATGGAGTGTATGTGTGTTGGAAGTTAATTGCAAGCTTGGGATACAGAGAATTTGTACAGTAGTTTATGATAGGTTTCTTTGGTTGGTAAATGTCTAGGAGTTGCTGGTTTGAGGTGCGGAGTGTGCAAGTGGGAGCATAGGTGGAAACTAAGGAGCAGAGAGCAAGGCAGGAAGATGGTCTATATAGTATGGAATGAGTGATTTGAAATTGTGATAGAAGGTGCTGTTGTGGAAGTTCAAGACATTGTAGAGAGTTGAGTGTGAGGCAATGGTGTGAGTTATAAGGGAAGTTTATGACAAATCTTGCTATTTTGCGGTATGTCTGTTAGAATTTGGCCAGGGTAGTGGACTGAATGTTAGTTAGGATTGGGGTGGCATAGAGAAGAGAGGGGATAGGAAGATCCTGTGCCAGGGAGAGTCTAGCATTAGGAGTCATGCATTTTCAGTTTTGATAAAGCAAACCCAGTTTTTGGTGAGTTTGTTTTATAGTTTGAAAGATATGTAAGTTAAATTTAAGCGCATTGTCAATGATGGCACATA